>NC_090269.1:89321957-89532972 GCF_040414725.1 Anabrus simplex | reverse complement strand
TGCAACGCCTGTACCTCAATACCAACACATCGTAGGACATACGTTCATAGAGGCATTTGCTCTTGTTCTGATCCAAGGACTCACTCCCGGACGTTTGTCACAAATCTTACGATTCACCCATCTGATGCGAGATCTTTTAACTTTCCTTATAGGTGATGATGATTGCGTGTTGCCTCCGTAGAGGCCAGGTGCAGATCTTAATATCTGACGCCTCCGGGCAACCTACACATCTAGTTCAGTGTTGGTAATGAACGTGTGATAGGGAAAGGATGAAACCCGGTGTCGACAGGTAGCCCACTCCTGTCAAATAACATCACAGGACGGTTGAAGGTTTAACGTGCCCATCCGACGGATGAATTGTCATCAAAAGCGTCACATGCACTCACTGCATATGAACACTGCGGAGAGGTTTGGAATTTAATCCAGGTTTTTGGCACACAGTCTATCGATTAGAGATTGTATACCACCATCTCTCCTACCCTACCGGTCAACATTCTGATGATGACACATTTTTCCACGAACGGGACTCGAACCGCTTAACCGCCATGTCAGACCATACAGACTTGACGACTTGACGATTATATTCAGCAAGCGGACGCTTATAGGCATTACTGCTGACTTTCATGATATCAGCTGACATGTGAGGTATTTCTGTGATCGACTGAAAATACATTTTTTTGAAAAATATTTTACATATAGATCTATGGAGGTAAATGAAGAAGGAATAAATCAATTTAATTTTCGTCTGTCCGGGCTGAGCGGCTCAGACGGTCAAGGCGCTGGCTTACTCAGCCTAAGTTGGCAGGTTCGATCTTGGCTCAATTCGGTGGTATGTCAAGGTGAAGGAATACGTCAGTCCCGTGTCAGTAGATTTACCGGCACGTGGCAGAACTCCTACGGGATGAGATTCCGGCACCTCGGCGTCTCCGTAAACCGTAAAAGGAGTTCGTCGGACGTAAAATCTATGTTTCTTTTCTACAATACGCAGATAGGTTTTATGGCAACGATGGAACAGGAAAGGGTTAGGAGTGGGAAGGAAGCGACTATGGCCTTAATTAAGGTATATCCCGAGTATCTGCCTGGTGTGAAAATGGGAAACCACAGAAAATTATCTTCAGGGCTGCGGACAGTGGCGTTCGAACTTGCTAGCTCTCGGATTCAAGCACAAAACTGCGCACCCCTAACCGCACGGCCAACTTGTCCGGTAACCAATGTTGTCATTATTATTATTATTATTATTATTATTATTATTATTATTATTATTATTATTATTACTATTATCGTCTGCTTTTAGTTGGAAGTGATCACAAGAATCCAGAGCAGTGCGGTTAGGGGTGCGCAACTGTGAGCTTGCATTCGGGAGATAGTGGCTTCGACCGCCACTGTCGGCAGCCATGAAGATGGTTTTCCATGGTTTCCCCATTTCTACAACATGCAAATGCTCAGGCTGTACCAAATTAAGGCCACGGCCACTTCCTTCCCACTTCGAGCCCTTTCCTGTCCCATCGTCGCTATAACACCTATGTGTGTCGGTACGACGTAAAGCCGAATGTAAATTTTTTTTTAAAAATCCAGAATGACCAATAATGTGTCAGGTAAGGGCGATAAAATATCAAATTAGATAATGTTGAAGATCCAGTTACTATTTCTGAGTCAAAATATAATTGAAATACTGAGCTGAAGTAGAAATGGTGATAATGATAACTTCGTATGACTATTACTAGTTCTGTACAGCCCTTGTAAAGTAGATACTCCGACGAGGGTGGGTGGCACCTGCCGTGTATGGGAATCTGCGTGTTACTGTAATATGAAAAATTATGAAACTCACTCACGATCGTTTTTTAAACATATTCACATCTTAGTGTCATTATATGGTTGTCTGACTCCTTGGCTGAAGAGTCAGCGTCGAGGCCTTCGATTGAGAGAGCCCCGGGTTCGTTTGCCTACCGGATCGGGGATTTTAATCGCGTCTGATTAATTCTTGTGACTCGAGGACTGGATATTTGTGTATGTCCCAACACTCACCTCTACATATTCAGAACACACCACACTACAAACCACCACAAAAACACGCAATAGTGATTACATCCGTTGATGAAAGAATGGCGTCAAGAAGGGCATCTGGCCGTAAAACGAAGCCAAATCTACAAATGCGACACAGTTTGCACCCGTGACTCCACCGATGTGGGAAAAGCGGAGGAAGAAGGAGAAGAAGAAGGAAATACCGTAATATTAAAATTTCACGCTTGAAAGGGGAAGAGTATAAAGCCCCGATTTGCATTTCTTCAGTTAATTTAGAGATGAATAATTACTGTATGCCGATTTGCTTGCTAGCTACACCCTTCGTGGCTACTCCTTAATTTGTCTTGTCTCCGGAACAAGTTTGAGTGGCATTTCACTGGGTAATTTATCAAACCTGCCGTGGCTTATGAATATGGTGGTAACTTTGTACTGTGCACGCACTGCATCATTCACAGCCAAGTTACAACAGTTCAAATCCCGTACGTTAACAGGATTAGCTTAAGCAGAAGATTGATTGTGTGTTATCCAAAGAGGATGTCATATTCCCAGCCATCACTTGTATTGAAGACCAGCAGTGCATGTGGAAACATGATGAATGCAGTGCCAGTTGAAATGTAACTGTGCGGAGTGATACATAATCAGAGTACCTATACGCTACGTTTGGGAACATTGTATTCTAGCAGCGAACAGTAAATTATCTAATAAAGGAAGATTGTATTCACTGGCATATGCTGAAGATAACGAATGTTTGAACGCAGGCTTTCGTGGCTCATTGTAATAACGTAAATAAGTAAATAAATAAATGCGTGACTGGATTAAAGCCACCACATTTATTTAAAGAAGCCGAGCTTTCAGCAAAATTCTGAAAGATACCTTCATAAGTCCTCACATCACCACCTCTGCCAAAAGGCATCTCTCCTTCGAACATTATTTACTAGGGTGAATAACGTTGCAGACGCTGATAACCGCTCAAGTGCATTAAGAGAACTGACAACATCCATGAAGAAAAACGGATATACGTCAGGAGACATAGCACGAGCTGTGAAGATCAAGGATCCTAGCAGAGATAGCAATAACCAAAACTACAGTAAAAAGAAGAAAGTATTCCTTAATTACGTGGCAGGTATAACTGACAGAATAGGGCGCATTCTTAGGAAGTACAATATAATCCCAGTTTTCACCACAAACGGGAAGCTCAAATCCCTGTTTCGACTATGCAAAGAAAAATCACATCTTGAAACGCCGGGCGTGTATGAAGTTCCGTGTGGTTGTGGTTGCTCATATTTTGGCATGACAAAAAGGCTTGTTAGCACCAGGGTGAAAGAACACGTCAGGTCGGTAAAGAACGACACTCTTTCATCCTCCATGGAGAATGCCATAAGACAGTCTGCCGTGGCAGAACATTTCTACAGTAAAGACCATAAAATCCTATTTAACCAGGCGAAGGGCATCGCACCTGTAAAATACTTCTATGCTCGACTGGTAAGGGAAACCTTATATGTAGAGTTACGTCCAAATAACATCAACAGGGAAAACGGCTTCAAGTTATCAATTACATGGAGACCTGTACTGCAGAAATACATGCATAACATCACCATGGCGCAGCTGGACGCACTCAAGGAACTGTCGACAGAGGGCGGTGAATCAGTAACTTTCATCCGAACCACCACAGCACAGCGCGACGATCCTTGAGTCCAATTAGTGGGGTAGGCCGTAGATAGTACGGTCATGACTTCCACGTTCCTTCGAATTTCTTTGCTCGCTGTCGGAGGCTTTAATCCAGTTAGACATTTATTTCTTTATGTTAATAAAGAATGTTTTGTATATTATGGATACAATGCTTCAACATTAGAAAACCTATTACAGACGAAATCGGATATAACGACACCGAGGGTACCATCAATAGTTATAGCCGACAGTCCCAAAATACGTTTTATTTTTGTTGCTAAAAATGTCATATCTGTAACTTTTAGGCTGCACACTTACATGGTTAATTAACATAATTAAGTTAAATCTTCAGAAACAGTAACTGAAAGATGTAGAGGAGAATCATATAATATGGAATACCATTTACTTTCGGCAGTAAAACATCTCACCAAAATCAGTTATACAATGTCAATAAATATGGTTTGAACTTCAGATAGTTATCCAAGATGTTCTATATTTTTAATTATAAATTGTTAATGTCTTCAAAAATATCTTTCAAGAAGTTGCACTTGGCGGGTAGTACGGAATAGTCGGGCAACATGGAATAGTAGGGTAAATAAAATGTAAAATAAAAACATATTCTAGAACTTCCTTCAGTTATATTTAAGGAACGTTTTTACAGGTGGACGTAGAGAAATGTTTAAAATATCGAAAGAAAATATTGGTAACTAACTTAATTATTCAAATAATTACAGTCACTTGTTCATCCAGCAATAAAAGTCACAGATGCAGAAACTGAGATCTACAATTAAATGTTATACGCTAGGCCTAATGCAATTAATTTTAAATTTTTATTAATTTTAAATTTCACTTTACCTTGAAAATAAAACAACATTTCTCACTGAAAAGAAATCACCGGTTACGTAACACCTGCCGTTTAAATAAAAAATGCTTACTAATTTCAAATTTAAATGAAACCTATTATGATTTCTAAGTTGAATTTGACTTACGAATCCTAAATTATGTGGAGAAATATGGAATACATTACCTAAACATCGGAGATTTCCCGACACGCCATGTATGAATAAAAGGATTCGTTATGTTATAATTTTGCACAACAAGGAAGTTACACTAGTATAGCAATAAAAGCAACTCTTGAACAACATATAACATTGGATTTGAGAAGGCTAAACTTAGTTATGGTAATTAGTTCAGGCTTTAAAAGACCTACTGACAAAAACTTTTCAAAGATGAAAAACAAAGATTCTTGCGCCACGCACTAACCTCACTCAAGAGCATGTCCAAACTGAATTAAAATGCATCATGCGAGCAAGCAGAGTGATTAGACGAGTTTCCACCTGAGAGCAGTACCTTACAGGCAAGATATTATGGTTATCCTTATTGCCTGACTATTCCATATTACAGGATTCCCCTCTATTGTATTTATAGAACAGTATTTGTGGAGTAGGACTGAGAGAAATAATTTCATTGGCTTTCGCTTGAAGTATAGGTCCATTGAGCGGCAAATTATTTGTTCATTGTTGCTTAAACGATTTAAGTTTATATTCTTCAATACATTTATGCAAGATATCCTGTTACGCTTGATTTTTAAATAATCTTCTTCGAAAAGAGTGTGAATTTTCTCTCCGACTTTAGAAATTGTAGAGCACGATAGCTGCAGTCGCTTAAGTGCGGCCAGTATCCAGTAATCTGGAGACAGTGGGTTCGAGCCCCACTGTCGGCAGCCCCGAACATGGTTTTCCGTGGTTTCCCATTTTCACACCAGGCAAATGCCGGGGCTGTACCTTGCGACGTAAAGTAAATAGCAAAAAGAAAATTATAGAACATTTAGTGTGATACACAGACTTCCTTTGCGATGCTGGCGTTTGTTTCCCAGTTTTCTAATAACAATATTATGTGATACTTTTCTACAATATTAAACACTTTTACTTGGCGACGTCTTCACAGCGGTGCTTGCCTTGACTATTTGACAGACAGAACTATTTGAAACCTTCAATAATAAGCGTTACATTGTTGTCAGCAACCCTAAATACGTAACAAACACAAATCAACATTGGACGTTATAGCCGGTACATTTATCCGAAAATGTGATAAAAATATGTCGTTATATACGATATGTCGTAATAGCGCGACGTCCTACTAAGTGACGTTTGAAATACAGTGTTTATATAGGATTCGGACAGAACCGTTAGATTTCGACGTTATATCCGGTACGTCGTTAAAAGCGATGTTGCATTAAACGGTTTCGATTTTTTGTCTTATCAGTGAATGCAATTATTGATTTAATTGTAATTTCCATTTATTATGCCCAGAACGGCAATGTAGAGAGAGAAATGAGAGCGACTGCAGAAATGATGACTAGTGTTCAGCCTGAGACACTGTCCACCTAAACAACGTCGACGTTACTAAGTTCCGTTGCATTAAACAAAGTTACATCACTGTTTAACAAGCCATTTTTATGCCAAATTTGTACTTTTTTTTTTACATTTACAGTATTGCGTGAATGAAATGGACACATTGCCTTTCCAGAAAATATTTTCTAAAATGTTCTTAATTTAATCATTCCACTTTTATAATGTTTCTTTCTTACTCAATCCGTTTACCCTCCAGGATTGGTATTTTCCTCGGACTCGGCGAGGGGTCCCACCTCTACCGCCTCAAGGGCAGTATCGTAGAGCGAGAGACGTTCGGTGGTGAGGAATAGAACTGGAGAGGAGGACCAGTACTTCGCCCTGGCGGCCTCACCTGCAGTGCTGAACAGGGGCCTTGTGGGAGAATGGGAAGATCGGAAGGGATAAACAAAGAAGAGGGTAGGAGCGGCCGTGGCCTTAAGTTAGGTACCAGCCCGGTATTTGCCTGGAGGAGAAGTGGGAAACCACGGAAAACTACTTCGAGGATGGCTGAGGTGAGAATCGAAAGCCTTGCTACTCAGTTGACCTACCGAGACTGAGTGGACCCCGTTCCAGCCCTCGTAGCACATTTTAAAATTTCGTGACAGAACCGGAAATCGAACTCGGGCCCCTCGGAGGTGGCAGCTAATCACACTTACCATTACACCACAGAGGCGGACTCCATTTTTATATGATTCTCTTAAAACATCCTCATTTCTCTACGTCATAAAAAACTTGTAATGTCTGTTCTTATTATGGCTATCAGACAGGAACTGCTGTGGCAGAAAAATTATCTACGCCATTGAAATGAGGTGCTGGTGTAAAATTCTACTCGTGCCTTGGACTACAAGAAAAACTAGCACATCCGCAATTTATGAGCAAAATAATTTTTAAAAAAATTCTCCCCGCATCAGTGAAACAACACTTTAGTTCTTTGGATACAGTGCGAGATGACATGAAGAAAATTTTAAAAGTTTTTTATGCAAGAGAAGGTTGAGTGCTTTAGACCATAGGGAAGGGCTGCATGCGCATGGATGAGGCAGGTGAAAAGCATTACGTGAATATATTTCCAGTGTGTTATGAGTGGCTCAGACGGTTAAGGCGCTGGCTTTCGGAGCTCAAGTTGGCAGGTTCGATTCCGACCCAGTCCGGTGGAATTTGAAGATGATGAAATACGTCAGGCTCGTGTCGGTACATTTACCGGCACGTAAAGTAACTTCTGCGGGACAGCATTTGGGTACATTTCGGTATCCGTTAAAATAGTAGTTAATGTGACGTAAACACTGTTATTATTATTATTATTATTATTATTATTATTATTATTATTATTATTATTATTATTATTATTATTATTATTATTGTTTCGTTTCGGCCAACTAAGGACCACGTCATTTCAACTGTTTCCCTTGAGCTTTAATGTTGGTCCAGTATTCCTTCATTCGTATACGGTGTTGCTCCTCTCGTTCTTCCGTCCATGCCTTTCCAGTTTTCATCTTCGGCTTTGGTAGGAAACTCTCATGTTCTTGGAGGTTTTTCTTAAGTGGGACACGCTCCTGGATATCTTCAAATGAGATCCCAATCTCCCGCAGATCTTTCTGTACCTCACTGAACCATACACCCTTTGCCTTTTTCTCTTGGAGGAAAGTGAAAATGCGGTTGGTTAACCGTGTTGAATTCATTCGGGCCATGTGTCCATAAAAAGTAATCCTCCTTTTTCGCATCACATGAGTTATTTTCTCCACATGCGAGTACAACTCCTGGTTGTGCCGTCTCCTAAACTCGTCGTTGTCATTGACTGGACCTAAGATTTTTCTCAAAATCTTTCTTTCCTTGGCCTCCAATTTCTCCATCATGCCTTATTTGTTCATGTATTATTATTATTATTATTATTATTATTATTATTATTATTATTATTATTATTATTATTATTATTGTTATTGGTAGAAAGATATAAGTGCTCATTTGGCATCTACATGCCACTGGATCCATATTCCACTTCAAAAGGTACACTTTTAAATTTAAAACTCCCTAGGTCAGCGGGGCAGCACAAACACTTCGTCTCCAAGTTTTAAAATCTGATTTCCTATGACCCGGCCGAGAGTCGAATCCGGGCAAGAGTAACATGATGATTTGTGGTAGGAAATCTTAGCACGTGGATTAAATAAAATATCCATGATCGGATATACGAACAGGTACAAGATGTATTTAAATAAAAGGAGCTTTTGACATATTCTGCGGATTACTCAAGCTTCACGATCCCTTTCCAAGACTTTCTATTGGAGTTGTCTTACTCGTAGATAGCAGAATTCAACCATGAATGAAATAAGGAGAAGAAAACTGGGAGCTTTCTGGTCTTGGTCTTGGAGGTGAAGACTGGCAATGTGACATGGAGAATGAAAACAAAGAATAAATCGCATAGAAAAGACATTTCAGGAGATCAGTAAAACAAACAGCACATCAAGAGCTCGCCAGTTGAAGAGATTTATTCTATAGAAAAATAAAAACAGACAGTAAACATAAGTGGAAAATGGATTTTACAACGGCAGAACTAAACCCAACGAATACCGTAATATACCTCCAAGCAGGAAACTGCAATCAAGAACCGGAATCACACTTAAGGTTATTTGCGAATGATGTTATTCTGTATACAATAGTACGTGAGTCCCACAGAGGGACTTAAACAATATTGCGAGATGAACAGCAAACAATGGTATGCAGTTTTGATGGTCATGAACACGAGACTTCCTTTTATTTGGAATCCGCACCACAAGAACGGGTATATCATTTCAGAAATCGCACATGCGCTGACCGTCATTTGAACTGGGGCGACTTTTGTTAAGAGCCAGTTATTGTGCCACTCGACTGTCATGCCTCCACTTACGGGATATGTTTGCACCTTCGCTGGACAGAGGTTATCGATATGTGAAAGATCACCTCTTCTGGCACATTTTCGGGAGACGAGTACCTCTTTTCGAACCTCCTTTTTGATAATTAGTGTTGTTTAACACACACTATGCCAAGGTGCATTGTCATGGAACAGTGCAAAGAATGTCTGTTCACTTGTTGTAGGTTCACCTACAAGGATTGGCACGGCATCGTTGCTGGACGAAACAATTCGATATGCAGGAAAAGTCCATCCACGCACGCATAATTCAGTTCAAGTTATTATTTCATGAATAGCTAAACGTGTTTTAGCGATTTAGGTAGGAACATGTGGATTATGTGACATCTGCTGATGTTAGTGTACAAAAGCGTGGACGTGATGGAATGTGATTGCTAAAATAAATTACAGGCTTTCTCCCGCGAAAGGTATGTTCTCCACCGCACACAATTTCATTATATGAAGTAAAATTATACTCGTGGTCAGATAAATTTATTCTACATTCATTTAGATCCTGTTATGTTTAACTCTGTCCAGTTTGTGGTTAGCTCATTAATCCATTAAATAACGTGTGTGATCTGGTGAACGAACACCGAACACCGTGGTTGAGCTATCTTTTCCTGATGAAATTAATATAAATTCCTTGTATCTACATAAATGCAGTAAAGATGTAAGGCGGAAGGTTTTGACAGGAGCCTGTGTCCAGATACAGGTCTAATCACTCTAGCTTTTATCTTCCATTCATCCAAGAGTCTTCGTGTCGTGTCTGGAGAAGGCCTTGCATTTCTTCCCATCCACGATTATTTGTTATCATGGGTACAATGATTGCGTGAAAATCATTTTCCTGGGAGAATTCAAGTCACAAACAAAAGAACACAATAACAATTTCGATCACATATAACCGACAGTGATTATCTAAGCCAACGGCTATAGGTAATACAGGAGTCCACTCCTTGGACTTCTGGAGGTCCTATGGCTTAAACGCTATGGAGCGACCGCTTAAGGCTGAATTGAAATGACATGGCGTATGGCTTTTAGTGCCGGGAGTGTCAGAGGATATGTTCGGCTCGCCAGGTGACACCCGTAAGTGACCTGCGGGTCATGATGAGGATGAAATGATGATGAAGACGTCACCTACACCCAGCCACCGTGCCAGCGAAATTAACCAATGATGGTTAAACTTCCCGACCCTGCCGGGAATCGGATCCGGGACCCCTGTGACCAAAGGCCAGCACGCTACCATTTAGCCATGGAGCCAGACAAGGCTGAAGTGAAATGAATTGACGCGTGGAAGTTGAATGAATGTACAGAAATAACTTTACGTGCTTATATTTGCTTCGTTGGTTGAGGAAAGCAAATACACCTGAACACCAGTGAAAATAAAGAATTATGCACAGTTATTTATACGTCACGAATGACTTCTTATTCTCCTTCTTATTCTTAATCTTAGGATGCCGTCTCAGTACGAAGGTTGGCGATACAATTGATTATGGTGACTCACGAAACTGCGGCTCGAAAGATTTCAATAGAATTTCGTCCATACCAGTGGCTCAGGTCTTTAAGCAAGGAATTTCTCTGTCTCCCCGAAGATCATTGTCCTTCAATTTCTCTCGATGATGAGTTGGGGAAGTTCATATCGTTCACCTTTCATGATGTCTTAGATGTACGTGAACTTTCACTTCTTGATGGTTATTAGCAGCTTTTTTTTTTTTTTTTTTTTATTCAGCAAGTTGAGGGCTTCCTCATTGATCCTCCTTTCTACCAAGGATATTCGAAGCATTCCTCTATACTAGTACGTTTCGCAAGCTTCACTCCACTTCTCCAGCAAAACATAGCATCGCAACATCCGAACTCGGAGCTAAAGGTCGAGGTCACTACTGGTGAATAGTGTCCTCTATTACCTATACGCCTGTAAATATTCAGTAGAGTTAAAGTAAATATCCATGTGGGGATGGAGGCACTTCCTTGTATGAGTGGCTTGTCCTTTCTCCATCTACCTCACCTTGATTGTACATGTACCAATTAAGGAAAATAAATAATAATATTGTTGAACAAATTTTTGGCTTGCTCAATCCTGGGTAAGATTTCATTTGTGATCGCAATGCTCAGTCACTATAGTCCCAAGATATTTGAAGGATAGTTTATAATTTAGATTCTTTTAATTTTATTCTAGGTTTTGTTTAGATTATTATTTTTATTATTTTAGTACGCTAGATTTTAAATTTTACTGATCTATCACACATCCTGAATATGTTCCAATTTTATCTTTTGAATATTATTGCATATGTCCTATGTATACGGTCCCTTAAAGTGAATATTGCTCGTTGGGACTTTCCATAAATAAATAAATAAATAAATAAATAAATAAATAAATAAATAAATAAATAAATAAATAAATAAATAAATAAATAAATAAATAAATAAATAAATAAATAAATAAATAAATAAATAAATAAATAAATAAATAAATAAATAAATAAATAAATAAATAAATAAATAAATAAATAAATAAATAAATAAATAAATAAATAAATGAATGAATAAATGAATAAATGAATAAATGAATGAATAAATGAATAAATAAATAAATAAATAAATAAATAAATAAATAAATAAATAAATAAATAAATAAATAAATAAATAAATAAATAAATAAATAAATAAATAAATAAATAAATAAATAAATAAATAAATAAATAAATAAATAAATAAATAAATAAATAAATAAATAAATAAATAAATAAATAAATAAATAAATAAATAAATAAATAAATAAATAAATAAATAAATAAATAAATAAATAAATAAATAAATAAATAAATAAATAAATAAATAAATAAATAAATAAATAAATAAATAAATAAATAAATAAATAAATAAATAAATAAATAAATAAATAAATAAATAAATAAATAAATAAATAAATAAATAAATAAATAAATAAATAAATAAATAAATAAATAAATAAATAAATAAATAAATAAATAAATAAATAAATAAATAAATAAATAAATAAATAAATAAATAAATAAATAAATAAATAAATAAATAAATAAATAAATAAATAAATAAATAAATAAATAAATAAATAAATAAATAAATAAATAAATAAATAAATAAATAAATAAATAAATAAATAAATAAATAAATAAATAAATAAATAAATAAATAAATAAATAAATAAATAAATAAATAAATAAATAAATAAATAAATAAATAAATAAATAAATAAATAAATAAATAAATAAATAAATAAATAAATAAATAAATAAATAAATAAATAAATAAATAAATAAATAAATAAATAAATAAATAAATAAATAAATAAATAAATAAATAAATAAATAAATAAATAAATAAATAAATAAATAAATAAATAAATAAATAAATAAATAAATAAATAAATAAATAAATAAATAAATAAATAAATAAATAAATAAATAAATAAATAAATAAATAAATAAATAAATAAATAAATAAATAAATAAATAAATAAATAAATAAATAAATAAATAAATAAATAAATAAATAAATAAATAAATAAATAAATAAATAAATAAATAAATAAATAAATAAATATTGTGCAGTAGGTGTGCAGGGAGGCCTGCTTAGGTTTAAAATCGTTCTATCCTCTGTTTCGCGAAGTTATCATAAGTTGGATCACCAACCTTCGTACTCAGACGGTGTCTTAAGAAGAAGAAGAAGAAGACGTTATTCGTCATTTGAACTGCAGTCAACTTTCCGAGAAGCCAGTTACTGTGGCACTCGGCTATCATGCATCTACTTGCGGGACATGTTAGCCAGAAAAATATCAATCATGAACACAGGTTTCTGTTTGTGCTATTTATTTCAATAACTATCTAGTGAAAACGTCTTGTGGTCTGGGTTTGATTTGCAGCCATGTCACAAAGTTAAGACAGGTTTGAAGGATTGGTAACAGGTGCACTCTAAAAACAAGATTGGAATTCCAGTCTTGATCGTCTTGAAAGACGTTCTCCGTTGGTAACTATACAACTGCAGTCGAATTCTGGATAACATCTAACTTACAGGTCACAGTCTCTTCTTTTCTAGCCCCATCCCTAGTTAATTACATATCCACAATTGCAGATTCTGTATTGAATCAAGTTATCAAATAAGTTTACACATACAGAATACACAAGTAGTTATCTGCGCAGCAGATGGCAGAGGTACGAAGCCTGGTAGATCGCGGGTTATAATTTTCATCTGAATTATCAGAACGTCAGATATGACATCCAAATTTAAAAAGACCGGCCCAAAATTTAAAATGGTATTGAATGGCTGCAATGTCCCAGAAATACCCGGTATAAGCTGCAAAAAGTCGCAGTAACTCGGTGTTTAATTGGAAATCAAGGAAGGAAGCAAGAAAATACGCAAGATTGTAACGTGTGGTAACTCTCCTCCATGAAGCAATAGCAACCAGGGCAATGAGTGAAGAATTATTCGAAAATGCCCATCTTCGACCTCAAGTGTGTTGGAATTTATAATCGGCATATTTACCTTTTACAGAGTGTGATCTTTTCATTTTGGACAGTGAAGGTGTATTGATATAGCCAGTCTGAGTTGCTGGAATGGCTGAGGAGCTGGACTTCTAACCCCAACTTGCCTCAGTTAGCTGGTGTTTGAAGATGCTCAAGTGTGCAAGACTCGTGTTGGTAGGCTGTATTTATTGGCACGCAGATGGACTCCAGTGGGAAAATTTCCGGCACCGTGACATCTCGGACAACCATAAACCTATTATTATTATTATTATTATTATTATTATTATTATTATTATTATTATTATTATTATTATTATTATTATTATTGCGTATTGATCCAGATCCTTAGCAGAACAGACAGCATAGTAGCTTTAGGTTCTGAGGGTCTTGGGTTCGATTTTTAGGCGGACAGATAATTTAATGTGCAACTAGTGAATTTTTGTGGTTCGAGGATTGGGTATTTGTGTTTAGCTTAAAACAAGTTTTCTTCTTCGTCTTCTTCTTTTTGTACTGTCTCCTCACAAAGGGTGGTGACCACCATTAAGTATCCTATTCCTGTTTTGTGTTTCCCCTCTCAGAATTGCCGTATTGTGGATGTCGAAGTGCTGATGGAAGTTCTCCAACAATAATGCTTTTCACCCACGTCCCTGTTTCCCTCCTACCCTGCGTTCTATGATAATTTGTATCACTTGTCATTTCGAAAAATGTCGCCGAAATAGGAAGCTTTCCTGCATTTTGTGAACTTTAAGACTTCGTATGTTGCCCTGGGTCGATAGTGTATATGTTCATTTGTAAGCCTCTACCTATAAATACTAAAACATGTAATTATTAGATTTGGTGTCAGGAAGGGCAGCCTCTCGCAAATCTGAGGCGTATCCACACCTGCA
The DNA here is from genome assembly GCF_040414725.1 of Anabrus simplex. Lineage (NCBI taxonomy): Eukaryota > Metazoa > Arthropoda > Insecta > Orthoptera > Tettigoniidae > Anabrus > Anabrus simplex. The sequence continues at coordinate 89,518,625 of NC_090269.1, read as the reverse complement.
GCAATGATCACATTCCATATGTATGTGTGGAAGGCGGGGCGGAAAAGAATACGACTATGAACACAGCAAAGTAACATCCATGTTAGCAATTTAACTATCATTAGAATAAAAATATTATGAACTATCGTGAGTTGAATCAATGCACGAATGTAATCGAATGTTTTCCAGAAATTCTAGTACCGAGCTTGATAGCTGCAGTCGCTTAAGTGCGGCCAGTATCCAGTATTCGGGAGATAGTAGGTTCGAACACCACTGTCGGCAGCCCTGAAAATGGTTTTCCGTGGTTTCCCATTTTCACACCAGGCAAATGCTGGGGCTGTACCTTCATTAAGGCCACGGCCGCTTCCTTCCCACTCCTAGCCCTTTCCTGCCCTGTTGTCGCCATAAGACCTATCTGTGTCGGTGCGACGTAAAGCAAATAGCAAGCGAAATTCTAGTGAGCTGGGAGCTATTGTAAACAATAGGTTACAGTGAAAATAGAACTCACGGAACAACTGGACCAATTACTGTATGTTATTTTCACGTTTATTACCTTTTGTAATGCTATAAGGAATGTAAACTGAAGCGCAATATATAGGCGTGCTCAGTTCAACCAGAAGGGCGTGGGTTCGAACGGCCATCAGGAACTCGAAAACGTAAGAAACGTGTTTCCCACTTCTGGAGATGCATATGACCCTGAAGTTCAGTCAGTCTAATCCAGAAACGAGTATCATGGGGGCCGAGGTTAGGGCTGACCTCTCTATCCCAGCAAGTGCCGAGGTTACGAGTAGTGACCCCTTCCAATGAAGATAGCAGGTTTACGTCATTGAACAGTACCATAGGTAGATTTAAGGGAAACTATGGGTTTCAGTATGGAAGTGAAATATGGACGATAACTAGCTTAGAAAGAAAGAGAATATAAGCTTTTCAAATGTGGTGTTATAGAAGAATACTGAAGGTGAGATGGATGGATAGATCGAATCATGAATTAAGAGATACCGAATCGGATTGCTGAGAGGACATCTATTTGACGAGAAGAGGGGAGAGAATGATAGGACACGTCTTAAGACACCCGGGACTTGTTCAGTTGGTTTTTGATGGAAGTGTAGGCAGTAAGAACGGTAGGGGTAGACCAACCTCGGCAGGTGCAGTATGTAGTATTTACGTACATCTGAAAAGATTAGCACAGGATAGGGTGGCATGGATGGACCGATGACTCAAACGACAACAAAAATAACAACAACATAGGTTTCGGTATTGTAGCCTGATTTAAATGGTTCAGTCACTAGAGAACTGACCTTCTGATCCCAAGCTTGTTGGTGGAGCGGAGGGATGGGGGGGGCGGGGGTGCGTGCGTTTGGTGACATGGCCTTTCAACAAAGAACTTGACAAATTAGAAGTAAAAGGCCCACCATTAACCATTTCCCTTCGAAGGCAATTAGTAATAGTACATATCTCGTTGGGGGCTGGTCTTCGAAGAGAACGCGGCTTTTCGTCATATCCCGTAATAGAAGACTTTTCTTAGAACAGCACCAACACTTTACTAAGCCGTAAGTAGTAAGAAATTCTTATATAGTACATGTGTTGGTCGAACAAATTAATAGAGCTCTGATGTCACATAACTTGGTCATACTGCAGCACATCATAGTGAATAACCCAAAATAAAACAAGCACATTTATCACTTTCGTAATAACGATTACTCTGAACATCGTGATCCCTCCTCGAAATGACCGAAGTTAAATTCTGTTGGTCAGCAAGAAGACGAATCCATCACTCCATTCCGATGATGCCAGCCACGTTCTGTCAATCACAAATATTCTCCCTGACAGTGCGGTGACAAGCGTACTAAGTACGTCCTTTACAGCGTACAATTACCGACACAGAGTGTGAGCGTCGTACTGGAAGGTAGGGTTGCTCGTTACGTGTACGGGTGGGAAGACGGAACATACAACATGGCCTTCACGATTTACACTCCATTTTGTTATCCTTACACGGCCACAGAACATGGTTTGTTACGTCTCTCGGCCTGGGACATAATATATCCGCCCAGTGGTCACATTTGTCGTAATGTATGCACTATATTTTGTCCGACGATCGTGTATAGATTTGTGAAGTGCCACCGGATCTGAATACTCTGTCAGCCAAAATGGTAGCAGTGTGTGCTAAATCGTGAGTTCTGCCGCTCGCCTCTGGTTTCAAGAGTTTGAGTCTCTGTAGGGTAAAACATTATATTTATTATTGCTCCTGCACTATCTTATGCGGAAAATCACTTAAATTTATTTTTTGTATAATGCTATTATTAACAGTGAGTGGGCTTATTTATGGAATGAAAAAGACCACGCACTGCCATCGTGCAAGACCTCGTACAGGTATATGGTCAAGGAATCGATTAGGACTGGAGCATAAGTACTGTTATCAATTGCCATCTTGTCCCAGGCCACACTGACAACACCCGGAAGAGAATCGTTGGTATTTGGCGCGGAATCGGAGCAGTTCTCCACCATTACTCTCTTAATCTCGGTCCACACGTTTACGATGGGAGTTATGTCTGTCGCACATGGAGGCCAATCGATAAACTCGACCTGAACTCACCTTGCAAACCATTCCTGAACTTATCGGGACGTGTGGATCGGAGACAGGTCCTGCTGAAACTGTATAATATTAGCGGGATGAACCATCCGCACAGAAGGGACCTCAATATTGTCTAACATGTGCACACATTTCCCAGTGGTGGGACGTCGCTTGATTCTGTGAAACATTCATATCCCGCGAGAGCTCGTCTGGCCGCAACACGCAACCGATACACGGCCAGAGCACCGATGCTCAGCTACGTTTGCTGGTTTGTGTCGGTGCTGACAGGGCGAAACACGCCCACCGCCCAATCGTTCGCCGAGGAAAACGTGCTGTCGTCATAAAATACGACATTCGACTAATCATGTAATATGTTGTGCTCCTCAGTGAGGTTTTGTTTCAGCCCCTCGCCGAGATTTTAACCTGCCTAATTTAGGCATCCTTTTGTCTTCCTCGAATTGCCTGGAAAACGCGCTGCCTAATGCACGGCGTTCATGAACTGGGTTGAATGGTCCTCTACGGTCAACCTTTTCTCAATTCGAGACCCACCTCGAATCCGGGCCAACACGTAGACTTACGTCTCCGGATTCTCGATTCCTTGCTCAACGAGATCAACTACCCACTCAGGGATGTGAGGTTCTTGATGTGGCATAATTGCCGATAGAATGACCTACCTGTATGTAATAAGCGTGGTGAGGCCATCCTGTATCTAATTGTTTTGTTAGCTAATGCTGCTAGCGGAGTGAACCAGCCATTTTTCCAATGTGACCATGAGTCCTTACCCACTGGGCTACGGCGCTTTATGAACAGGCACGTGTAACACATGATATTACTGTCTGGCTACTACTTTCCACTTTGTTCGTATTTAAGGATAAGTTGGCTTCATACCATAAACATGACGATGGGCGTTATATGAGAGAAAGCTGTGGGTGCATCATATTTGCTAGGCTCTGTGAAAAGGCGGGAAACGTTAGACGTCAAACCCAAACTCCTGCTGAATACCGACAAACGAGTAGTGTTACGAAAGTGTTCTAAACTTTGAGTTGTGCAGACTTCAGAGTAATCAGGCGACCTGCTCGACTAAGAGGTATGTTTCGAGCTGCCCATGCTGTCACCTCTCAAACATTCGAAATTAACAACAGCGACTGTGTAATAGACCGACAAGAGATCATAGAAATGAACGAAAAAATCATAAAGGAGCAGAGCATTAGGTTCTACAACATCAGGGAACACATAATCAGCCACACTGATGTACACAGGGAGGAGTCCTAGTACTTGCCAGCAGTTGAAGGTCTATTATTCCAATTGCCGGACCTCGACCTGATTCCGCTGTTTTCACGGAAACATCTTCGGTCCACTGGTAGGGTGTCATCCAAGAAAGTCGACTGACAGTTGAATGGATGAAAACCATAACGGTATAAGTAGCATTTTGGTCATTCAGATTAAAAGGCATTTAAACATCTTCAACACTCATATAAAGCATACTATTTGTAGTTATACCACCCATCACTAGAGTGCAGAATATTACCGCTATCACTTGTATCTCTTTGCTGGTGAAAGGATACATCCTCCCGGAGTTACATCCTGAACTTAACTCATTTTTTATAAAATGTCACTTATACCGTTATGGTTTTCATCCATTCAGTTTTGTCACGTGTTGTATAATATCTAAAGTATGCAACATTTTCCGATGAAATTAACGATAATCGATAGATTAAGGATCACTGTATCCAATCTAACTTCGTGTTGGAGTGCGTGACGCCATCTCACGATACGCAGGACAGGGAAGGTATGTCACATTCGTATTCGTTAACAACCCACCCCGATAGACGTGCTAACGCGTACAATTTGCATCTCTCTCTCTCCAATACAGGCTGCTACGCTTTTATAACTGGTAAATTTCGGGAATGTTACATCCGTTTAACTGTAGGTAAGTTTAATAGAGGCTTTTAATGGTAAACAGTCGGGTGAGAAGTCGATCTGTTATTTATGAGGTGTTGTGTTCAGCCTCAGTGTCGATGAGGGTGTATGTTATTTATGAGCTAAACTGTGCACAGCTGTAACCGAACACTCATTTATAAAGTGTACATTATTTATTACCTGACGAGCAGTTACCAATTTTATAATTATTAATGACCTTATTGTCCCAGTTGATACTTCCTCTATCACCAGCTGTAATTTTCCATATTGTGTCAAAGAGATTAATGTGTAGATTATCTCTCATAGAATAACATTATCTATCAAATGCAGTTGGTTGGTCATGTTTCCTCTGTTCTCTAAGACAGCAGGTTCCAACCATATTGAGGTATGTGACATTTGAAGATGTTTAAATGAGACGTTTTCGTCTCCGATTATGAAAGAATGCTGACACGCTTGCGTTTCTTCAGTCAAAATAACGTTATTAGTAATAATCACCAGTTAGCAATTATTATATAATTTGCCATTAATATCTCAAAAATATTATTACATAGATTACGGCTCATAGAAATTACTTTCGTTTACCTAATGATGCAGTGTTCTCAAGACAGTAGGTTGATCCCGTTTGAAGTCGTTGCCGTCTGGAAATTCTTGAATTCGACAACTCTGTGCATCTCATTAATTGAAGGGACGTTAATATTAATCATATTTGGCTGGTCTGAATGAATAACTTTTCTTAATTGTAGTTCTTGTTTCTGGCGTTTACTTCTAACACTATGAAAGTTTAAGTGCGACTGTAACTGTTAATGCATCGTGTTCTTCAACATAGGAAATCAATCAATCAATCAATCAATCAATCAATCAATCAATCAATCAATCAATACTGATCTGCATTTAGGGCAGTCGCCCAGGTGGCAGATTCCCTATTTGTTGTTTTCCTAGCCTTTTCCTAAATGATTTCAAAGAAATTGGAAATTTATTGAACATCTCCCTTGGTAAGTTATTCCAATCCCTAACTCCCCTTCCTATAAATGAATATTTGCCCCAGTTTGTCCTCTTGAATTCCAACTCCGCTGACAGCCCGGAACATACCACTTAGTCGAGCAGCTCTTCTTCTTTCTCTCAATTCTTCCCAACCCAAACATTGCAACATTTTTGTAACGCTACTCGTTTGTCGGAAATCGCCCAGAACAAATCGAGCTGCTTTTCTTTGGATTTTTTTTCCAGTTCTTGAATCAGGTAATCAGGTAATCAGGTAATCCTGGTGAGGAAATAATTGTTACAACCATCATCAACAACTACACACGGTGTATCGGTGCAGTAATGCTCTTTTCTTACATTTTAAGGATCTAGTAACAATAAGATAATACAAAATTTGCCTTACTAGTAACCATACTTTCATTGAATCATTCTAAAGTATCTTTCCATTGCTAAGTTTATAGCTTTTATGAACCAGTCAGCTCAGTTTTCTTCGACCTATTAAATATATTTTTTTCATTTATATTTTTACCTCGGTCATATTCTGACTTATTTCTTGTATTATTGAATAATTTTGGTCTATTTAAATAGTTTATATTACGTTTTAAAATAATAAAATGTTATTATTTTAAATGTATGCTTTTGGTAACAAAATGTAGAACTTAATTCCATACTGAATTCCCTTCAGAGTTTCCCTGTATTTCGATGATTTAAATGGATTACTGTATGTTCTTCTCTATTGTGCCACTGCGAATGATGTCTCTGCCGTCTGCCTGATGGTGTTCGAACAATGGAACCCGATTAAGCTCTGCGTTATCCGTGACGTTTCCTGTGACGATAAGATTCTCCAGGCCCTTCTCACCCTGCTTCATATATATGGGCAAAGATTTGTACAATTCTCTGTTCGCAAAATATCGACGAACTTTGATCAGAATACTGACCCTTCTTCTCCAACACCACAATTTAAAGAAGTCAATTTTCTTCAAACCATCGCCATAAATACTAAGAATACAACAGAACAACTCAAGCGAGTAAATTTTATGCCGAAAACTGCTGCGTAGATAGTACTGTAATACAGAAACAAAAGCGAACATTTACGGAATGCGTAATTATTCATCTGACCGGGGATTTAATCGTAGAGGAGGCAGCGGGTAATGGCTTGCTTCATCGTAATTAGTAATTCCATTGAGTACTCCTGTATCACATTCCAATCTCTATTTAAATCGTAACATGTCGTTGCGCATCACACGTTTTCAAACTTTCTTTTTTTATTTTACAATACTACTATTGGAAATGCCATAAAAGAAAAAAAAAAGAATTAAATGCTGTGTACAGGGTGAATCACCTTAAACTTGTACCAAAAATCTTTCTGAAGTGGAAGGTGCTATTGATCTGATACTTTCACGGAAATGATGTATAATTAAGGGCTCGTAATTGTAGCCCATACATAGATTTTAATCTTTTTCTAATGTGTAATTATTGTAGAAAGCTCCATTTTTCAAGTGACACAATGCCTCAAGAGATTAACAGCATCAAACTAGTGTAAACATAAATGCCAAAGGTGTTAATTTTTATGTTGGGATTCTAGTACAAATAGTTTACGAGCTATCGCAGTTTGAAAATTGTAAATTCCGACAGTTGTCTGCTCTACGTGTCAGCACTAACTTAATACATACATACATACATACATACATACATACATACATACATACATACATACATACATACATTATCATTATAGTCTGTTATGCCTTTCAGCGTTCAGTCTGTAAGCCTCTGAGAATTTACTGAACGTCGCCACAATCCTCGATTTGCAACTAGTCTTGTCGCCTCATTTAGTTCTATACCTCTTATCTTTAAATCGTTAGAAACCGAGTCTAACCATCGTCGTCTTGGTCTCCCTCTACTTCTCTTACCTTCCACAGCAGAGTCCATTATTCTCTTAGGTAACCTATCCTCCTCCATTCGCCTCACATGTCCCCACCACCGAAGCCGATTTATGCGTACAGCTTCATCCATCGAGTTCATTCCTAAATTAGCCGTTGTCTCCTCATTCATAGTACCCTCTTGCCATTGTTCCCACCTGTTTGTACCCGCAATCATTCTTGCTACTTTCATGTCTGTTACTTCTAACTTATCAATAAGATATCCTGAGTTTACCCAGCTTTCGCTCCCGGAAAGCAAAGTTGGTCTGAAAACAGACCGATGTAAAGATAGTTTCGTCTGGGAGCTGACTTCCTTCTTACAGAATACTGCTGATCGCAATTGCGAGCTCACTGCATTAGCTTTACTGCACCTCGATTCAATCTCACTTACTGTTTTACCATCCTGGGAGAACACACAACCTAAATACTTGAAATTATAGAGCTGTTCTAGCTTTGTATCACCAATCTGACATTCAATTCTGTTGAATTTCTTATCTACTGACATCAATTTAGTCTTCGAGAGGCTAATTTTCATACCATACTCATTGCACCTATCTTCAAGTTCCAAGATATTAGACTGCAGGCTTTGCTGCTTACTACATTTCCACCTAACTGAATCCCTCCCTGCCATTTTATACCTTTCAGCAGATAATTCATGTAAACTACGAACAGCAAAGGTGAAAGATTACAGCCTTGTCTAACCCCTGTAAGTAAACTTAAGAGAAAACAAATTATTTGGATTCTAAAGAAGAAATAGAATTGGCTTTCAATGGATAGGTTTAAACTGACGACCACCACCTTCAATAAAAGCTTCCAGTCTGCCATGTAAAGACGACACACACGTTCTCGCATATTATCAGAAATTTCAGAGCAGGAAGTAGTAATACGCCGTTTCATATCCTCTGATTGTTTAGTAGTTGCAAGAAGTTTCAATTGTAGGCCTAAGTCTATTTATTTTAATTTGCACATGTAGATACTGTATTTTCTGGTAAGATGGAAGAGAGAGCCTAATGGCCTAAATCTTGCCAGACAAAATAAATCCATTGTATTGTATTGTATTGTATCCCTTTGTAAATAGTGCCTTTTAGCTCCCTTCACAGAAAAATATATAAAGTGTTCAAATCTGGTGAATGGCCGGCCAAGGTACAGGTGCCCTTCGTCCAATCCAACGATTTGGAAACATTCGGTGAAGTCTACATGAAGTATGCCAGTACGCCCTGCACTATGCGCTTGACAGCCATCATGCTTATGCCACATGTTCCTCCTAGTATGCAGTTGAACGTCTTCTAACATCTGTGAAAGTTGGTCTGTTAGGAGGGTGAGATACATTTGGGAATACTGTTTCCTCTTTGAAAAAATGCCCCATGGGCTGATAGTTCACTATTCCACTCCACACATTTAAACTCCATGGTAGTGATGGGACATTCGATTCATTTTACTGAATCGATTCATTTGATTCCGTTCACGTTACTGAATCGATACAGTGATCCGATTCACGGCACATTAGAGTCACCGCTCCTACTGCATCTGTGTAGTATGTAATGGTAAGACAGCAGCAACAGCATTCATTGTTCGCTGCTGCCATCTGGTCTTCATACTATGAACTCCTTTCTTAGAAAAAATGCTAGTCACTCTAATACATCGAAGGTTTCCGGCGACGCAGGATGGGAAAGGTCCTGGATTAGGAAGGTAGCAGCCATGGCCTTAATTAAGGTACAGTCCCAGGATTTCCTGGTGTGAAAATGGGGAAACTACGGAAAACCATCTTAACGGCTGCCGACGGTGGGATTCGAACCCATCATCCCCCGAATGCAAGCGCATAGCTACGCGATACTAACCACACGTCCAACTCGCCAAGTCATTTTTGAAAATATATACCGGTACTGTATTTTTCTATCAGCAGAGGATTTTTTAAATCGTCATTTTTTGCATAGGCTACCCGAGATGTACAGTAGCCCACTGGTTTTCTGATTCAACATACTGTTGGTTAAGTTATTGCGTCAGTCGGCTCATTTACTGTCCACTTATTACTGAAGTCTTGTGCAACGATGTGACATACGAACTGAGACAATACTGAGGCGTTCTTTCCAATATAAAACAGGAACTTTTGAGTGGTCATGAGCATGACTCATAGTCATAGGGCAGGCTAGAGTCGAGTTTAATTAATTGTCAAATGTCAACTAAGTTATAATACTGGTTTTCCGTGGTTTCCCAGTTTTACACCAGGCAAATGCTGGCGCTGTACCTTAATTAAGGCCGCTTCCTTCCAACTCCTAGGCCTTTCCTGTCCCATCGTCGCCATAAGACTTATCTGTGTCGGTGCGACGTAAAGCCCCTAGCAAAAAAAAGTTATAATACTAAGATTCATTAAACTAATAAATAGTATAACCTAATAACCTACCTACTTACTAGCTACTTTAGAATTATGTTTTGACTTCCTTCTTAACACTGCAAATAAATCCATCTATTATTTAAACCTCCCTGTAAGAAGAGGACAGTGAATGCAGGTGGGTATTATTTTCAAATGAGCTGAGCTCGGGAGTCCATTTAGCGTACGATTCTTTCAGTGTACCATGACTGTATTTATTGCCTCAGAGGAAGCCAGGCTCTCTGCCAGTGTCCACTGTCCAGCTTGCCGATAAGGAGCCGTGTGTATCTTGTGTCTCACTGAGCCGTGCTCGTTCACGATTCTTTCGGTGTGCCATGGCTCACTGTATGCCTCGCTGCAGCGGAAGCTCGGCTCTCCGCCACCCGCCAGTGTCCAGTGAGCCGATAAGGAGCCGTGTGTATCTTGTGTCTCACTGAGCCGCGCTCGTTCACGATTCTTTCTATGTGCCATGATTCACTGTCTCGCTGCAGTGGAAGCTCGGCTCCCCGTCAACGACCAGTGAGTGCGCCACTCAGGACTGTCCGCTGGGAGTAAGCTGAATCGTGTGCCGTGAGCTCGTCGTTCCTGTGAATCGATTCACACGGACACTTGAATGAATCGATACACTGCTTTGAATCATGCATTCAGTAGCGAACACTACTCCATGGATGCTGATGTTCCACCTGACGAAGCCAATGGGGTTGGCTTACAGACTAACACTGCATGTTTCGGAGATTTACTTGGCCATGATATGCAAGTGTTGCTTCATCACTAAGCAAGATGCATGATAAATCTGGTATGTCTTGTCTTAATGCCCAGATACAAAAGTTAACCCGATTCTCAAAGCGTTTGCATGCATCTCTTTATGGAGAGAGACATGACACGGATTGAACTTATGACTTTGAAGAACGCGTTGAGCTCTTGCCTGACTCATGCCAACTCCTCGTTCCATTGCACCGGATCGAACGTGTGGATCTACAGCAGCAGCAGTAGCTAGACAATTAATGTCACCCTCTTCTCCAGTCACTCGTTTGTTTTTGTCACGTTTTTAGGTGTTACAGTTCTCAAACTTCGCTAACTCGTAAAACTCTTGCAGTAGAATCCTGGAAAAAAAAAAACAAAAAAAAAAAAAAAAACGCGATTGGCATAGTACGGTAAAGGGCGAGTTCTGTCCGAAGTCAGGTCCGAACCTCCGCAGAGGTGCGCATGAGCCGGAGTTTGCGTACGGTAGGGTGGCCAGTTCCTTTTCGCTCCTCCATTCCCTTACCTGCCACCAACACCGCGTGGCAACCCATTCAAATCCTGACCACGCCCAATGTTGCTTAACTTCGGAGATCTCACGGGATCCGGAGTTTCAACACGGCTACGGCCGTTGGCGATTGCCATAGTAATATACTCTAATTTTATTTTGTAAAGGGCTATAAGCATTGCTCAGTTTTAAAAATTTAACTTACTAAAATATGCATTCTAATAATTATTAAAATCTGTGTATGGGCTACAGTTATGAGCTCTTGCTTACACCTCATTGCTATGGAAACAGTACCTCAATAGCAGCCTTGCTTTTCAGAAATATTTCGGGTGCAAGTTTTAGGTGATTCACCCAGTAATTTCTCTTTTTTCCTGTCAACTCCCTGAATACTGAATACGAACAAATCCGCTTTCTTAAAAGCTTGGTCGACCAGAATGCAGAACCCCACTCCTCGATTTGGAGCAATAGCGCTGTCTCCCTCCTTCCCCGCCCCGGTCTCGCTCGCTCCGACTGTCTCCCTCTTCCTCACTTGCTCCGTAGCGCCACAAATCCGGCCGAGTTGAGCAGAGCTTAGCGCTGGTTCCAGCGGAGCCGAGTGGGTCCAATGCACTGTGCACAAGACCTCTGCGCCTCAGTTTGCACGCGTGAGATTTTGGGCGTTTTAGTGGCCCTGATCTAGATCATTATAGTCTCCTGTATTTTCAAACATTTTAACAAACACCGTGCTTGTTTTCGATAAACGAACTAAAAAACTGGTGTCATATTTCCTTTCCGGAAAAGCAATGATCATAAACATATCTTTCAATAAATGAAACTCAAACTGGCAACTGGCAACTTGGAGTCGTTGAGTGTAGGATTCAGTGCATAGAAATGGGGAAACCTCACACAGGACCTGTGAAACCACCACAAAAGAAATAAGCATTTCTGTAGAATATTATGATGAGTCTTCTTTGATAAAAGAGCCTTCTATATTTCTCTCAGACATGGACCGAGAAAGTGGCTGTGCGGTTAGATTCATGCATCTAACAGTTTGCATTCGGAAGATAGTAGGTTCGAACCCCATTGTCGGCAGCCCTGATGATGTTTTTCCGTGGTTTCCGATTTTCACACTAAGCCAACTTCGTTCCCTCTACCAGCCCTTTCCTGTCTCATCGTCGCCATAAGACCTGTCTGTGATGTTGTGACGTTAAGCAGATTGTAAAAATGTCTCTGTCATGGCCATCCATGAACACATCACAACCTGCAAGATCACACCGACCATCTGTTCTCCAAATCCCAATTTAGTTAATAAATCTTTCAGTCATGGCAGTCCACCAATACTTCACGTGACAGCCTGCACGTTTGTTAGGTAACATCCTGTCGTATATTTCATATCGCTAATTTCGTGATGAGACTCAGCCATAAGACATGTTTACGTCGAAGATTAGTATCACGAAGTCACTACATTCACTACTGAGGAACTTAAAATATTTTATAGTATCGATATACTAGCCTCATTGTACTGGGTTAAGAGGCAATCAATGTACTCTGCTTCTAGCAGACGGTAAGACTCCACAGTTAAATCCACTTTCCCCACAGAGACCAAACTGAGAATTGTCACGTTTACCCATTACGGTGTTTGATACCGTCTCCTTTATTGTATCGTGCTTCACGAAAGCTCACCCTATTACCAGTTTCACGTGAATGCAGCCCTTTATTCACTAGCATCGTTAGATAAGAGAATGGGCTCTAAGTTCTAAGGGACAAGCTGTGAGATTAAGCGATGACCTTTCGCGAGGGAACTCTGGCAATTGCTGGATTTCATTACACAGTACCATTCAAGTGTTCCCGAGTGTCTCGCTTCCCTTTCTACTGGGTAATAGAGACAAACAATAAAGTTGTAATTAATAGCCATAACAAGAAACGCTACATTCGCATGGTCGCAGAAACAATAGCACAGCTAACTTGAAAGCAAGTCATGGTCTTGTTTTCTTACAGTGACAATTTAACTTTACGTCCTGGGAAAATTCAGCACATTCCCGTAACAGTGAACCACTGAAAACCTATTTCAGTTAGTTTTACGTTAAACCATCACTTTCTATGGACACCTGAGAAGAATGGGACCTGAACGCCTTGCAAACAAGATCCTCATCTTCCAGGAAAGATGATGATGATGATGATGATGATGATGATGCTTGTTGTTTAAAGGGGCCTATCATCGAAGGTTATCGGCCCCCATGAAAGACCCAAGTACTATGGCTGAAAGAGGTTCACCAGGTTCTTAACAAATGTGGCGAGAAGTAAATTACAAACAAAACAGTGTTCAGAAGGAAAATTGCGGAGGTGACGGATCTGTTCGTAGGGAAACCCAGAAGAACAAGAAGGGTGTCCACTAGGAGGCATTCGTCGTTACATCGCTTGTAACGTCATTAGTGTGCAGACAGCACGTATAGAACTGAGGTAAACATGGACAGCAGAGCACCCACTTCTACTGCTGAGCACACGTGACATCGTAATATGTTCAGGGAGACACGCTAACAACTCGCAGGGAGGATTGGTTTGTTGGTTTCAGCACGTCTTAAGCTCACAGCTAATTTCACCTCGTTCCAGCAGGATATCTGGAGGGCCTCGAGACTGGATGTATGAAATAAGACCATTCAAAACTGGCTGCACGGCAGAGGACTGGTATTAAGGAGGCATGTGCCAAACGCGCACCAGAGAGCAGCTCGTTTGGGTGGGTAGCACTCCTAGTCCATGGCATCAGGAACAGAGGTTTTTTTCGGTTACCTTAAGCCTGCACCCATATAACATTAGAGTATTGGAGTCTGCAGTCGATTCGGTGAGAGATGGAATGAGCTCTTCATCCTGCAACGTCATCAGCAGCAAGGCGGTTCCGTCATGCTTTGGATGGGATCATGTTTGATCGATGTACTCCTAATTCCTATCCAGGGTAACATGACAGCTCTGGTATACAGGTGCAAGATCCTCCAGCCTGTAATTACAGGATTTACTTCCATGGTGGGCGAGGGCATCACACTAGTGGATTTAATGCTTACGTCGATCAAGTGGCCAATCAGTTCCTTGAGACGCATAGTATACAGCGAATAATATGGCCGGCGTATTCTGCGGACACGAACTGTGCTCAACATGCATGGAGTGAACTGAAGAGGACAATTGCTCACCGTCTTCATCTTCCTGCTAACATCAGCAACTGACAAGATGCTATCCAAGAGTGGGATAATCTGCCCCAATACAAGTAGGATGCTTTTGTGCTTAGTATGCCTCAAAGTGCGAGGTTATTGTACATGATCTCGACTTCGATCAACCATACTATGAAGGATAATTTGTTTGAAGTCCCACGATACCAACTTTGTGGTTAGGTTGCGTTTTTGTTGGTTTTGCATTGCTGACTATGTTTTTTTCTTTGTGTAGACCCTCGGTAATATATTGTATAATGTACGAACACATTTCAGAAGTGCACTACAATGGAATATGAAATATTTCTTTCTCTGTCTATGTAAAACGCTAATGTGTATGTTTCACAAAACTGAAGTTCTTAAAACCAGAGGGAGTTAAAATGTGCGGTCTGTACCAAAATCTTCCAAATCGTCTCAATAATACAGGAATCTTGCATTTCTTGAAAAGTCAACGGAAATATATTACTTTATGTTCAAGATGAAATACTTCTAGAAAGCCGCACCAAGATTGGATAGACCTTGCTGAACAGGCGACAACAACTTACTCTGTATCATGATAGTCCGGTAAGAAATGATGTACTGTATATAGAGGATGGGAACCGGTGCCATGTTCTTATGATGTACCTTTCTTGCTAGGAAGTTCATGTAACTAGTCAACTCATTGCCGGGGATTCTATTCGTTTTCGCACCAGATGGAAGAACAAAGAATGCCGTGTATCCATTCGCGTTGCAATGAACATCATGCAAACAAATCGACATTAATGTAAGCAAGTGGAAATAAATATAGTTTGATCAAATTAATAGGCATAGGAATCTAGAAAATCGAACATGTATCTACAGTAATTATATCTTTGTGTTACAAGCGAAATTACAAGTAAATTTAGTAAGAAAAATGTAAATAAAAGACAGCGAAAAATAATGGAGAAATATGTTAATGAACATTACATAAACAAGAATGAATTAACAACCACATGTTATTTACTGAGGCGTAGCAGCACACGCAGGGTATCTACCAGTAATAATAATAATAATAATAATAATAATAATAATAATAATAATAATAATAATAATAATAATAATAATAATAATAATAATAATAATAATAATAATAATCTTCGAGACAAACTTTCAACCTATTAGGTTGTCCGGCTAGCCATTTTTATTCTGTACTTAACATCTCTTCTACACGTACTAAATGTACGTAACACCACCTGATAGGTTGAAGTTTGTCTCGATGACAATGCAGTCGTGAAAATTCAATATTCAATAATAATAATCTATCGCTTTTCAAACAACGGTGGGATCGCGGGTATGTACTGTGTCGCATATTTTTTGATTTGACCCTGTTTTACGGCCGGATGATCTTCCTGACGCAAACCCTACATGGAGTGCTGCACTCTCTACTGCGTGTTTCTGTGGTGGTTGGCAGTGTGTTGTGCTGTCTGAATATGAAGAGAAGAGTGTTGGGACAGACAGAAGTACCTAGTCTCCGAGCCAGAAGAATGTTGTTATGCATTTTACTGTTATGTATTTTATGATATTTACCGATGCTAAGACGCTGAAATTTTGTCCCGCAACAGTTCTTTTAATTGACGTTACATTCGCCAACCCGATGTTTGACGTACCTTCGAATACCGCTGGACTGAGCCACGATCGAACCTGCAAACAGGTTCTTAGAAAGTCAGACCTGTATCATTTGAGCCTCTTAGCCCATTTGTATTCACAAATACAAGTTTGTATGGTGATTGGCAGTGTCGTGTGTTCTATGATTTAAAGGTGTGTATTACGAGTAAAACAAGCAAAATAAATTAACCAGACGTAACTAAAATTCCCAATTCTGCCGGAAATCGAATCTGGAGTTTTTCGAATTGAAGGCCACTACGCTGATTTTTCTGCCGAGCAATAATAATAATAATAATAATAATAATAATAATAATAATAATAATAATAATAATAATAATAATAATAATAATAATAATACGCTCGGAATCACTGTACGCAGCAGAATGCCTTGCAATGAACAGAAAAAGTCTGATGAAGAAGCTAGAAGCTAAAGAAAGAAAAATCCTGAGAAAGATTCTTGGACCAATCAAAGAAAATGGTGAGTACAGGAGACGACACAACAGCGATCTGTACCAGCATATGGAGAGGATAACGGACACGATTCGGAAAAGGAGGATTAATTTTTATGGCCATATAGCACGCATGAGCACAAGGAGACAAACCAATAGGATCTTTTCCTACTTTCTTAACAAGAAAACCAAGAGACCCTGGTTTATCGAAGTTGAAAAAGACCTTCAAGAAATAGGAATCACACTCGAAGACATACAGAAACGTGCTCCTCTCCAGAAAAAGCTCCAGGGATACAAGAGGTTCCAAGAAAGGCCAAAGTTGAAAACAAGCAAGAAGTGGACTGATGAAAGGAAGGAGGCTCACAGAACGAGAATGCGTGAGTACTGGGAAAGAATTAAAGCTCAAGGATGCAAACGGTTGAAATAACGTGGTCCACAGCAGGCCGAAACGAAGAAAGAATAATAATAATAATAATAATAATAATAATAATAATAATAATAATAATAATAATAATAATTGCGTTATGTCCTGTAATCTGGCTTTTCACCATAGCGGCTGCAGTTTAAAAGCGAGCCAATGAGCACCGAATTGTTGAAATTAAATGCCACGCCTCAGTTCATCGGATTTCATATCACGCGTCGATAACTACGAGCGTGATGGCTTGCGTAAAATAATAATATTAAAAATAACACTAGTAATAATAATACAGATAAAAGTACGTACTGCAGGAGGCACCGAAATATGAATGTTATAAAATCATGCTTTTAGAAATAAAGGAACAGTTGGTGCTGTAGTAGAAGCTGTTCTTCTTCTTCTTCTTCTTCTGCTATTTGCTTTACGTCGCACCGACACAGATAGGTCTTATGGCGACGATGGGACAGGGGATAGGAGTGGGAAAGAAGCGGCCGTGGCCTTAATTAAGGTACAGCCACAGCATTTGCCTGGTGTGACAATGGGAAACCACGGAAAACCATCTTCAGGGCTGCCGACAGTGGGGTTCGAACCTACTATCTCCCGAATACTGGATACTGGCCGCACTTAAGCGACTGCAGCTATCGAGCTCGGTAGTAGAAGCTTTTATTCATATCTGAAGGCAATGTTACCATAAAAATAATGTGTTTTCGAAACACTGCGCTAAAAGCTTGTGAATTTGTTAAAATATGTAAGTTGTCACCCCAAAGTGTGAGAGGAGAAAAATTAAATATGGGTGAATAGT
Source organism: Anabrus simplex (assembly GCF_040414725.1). Classification (NCBI taxonomy): domain Eukaryota; kingdom Metazoa; phylum Arthropoda; class Insecta; order Orthoptera; family Tettigoniidae; genus Anabrus; species Anabrus simplex. The sequence continues at coordinate 89,501,172 of NC_090269.1, read as the reverse complement.
CAGTCCTACGAATAGAGTAGGTTGGACTGATCAACTCAGGCTTGATAAAATATGCAGCTAGAAATTGTGAAAGAAACTGTAAATCATACTGTAAAAGTAATTGTACTGGATGTGATGTTTGGTAAAAAAAAATGGACAGAATACATTATTCAAGGTACAATGAGGAAAATCGTTTTCATGTAATGAATACGTGTCTAAATCCCCCAAGAAAGTCGTGGTTTCCAATCTCACTCAGCAACGATTGTAGGAAGCTCTACAAAATAGACCGAACATTTTGTACTGGACAGAGAAGAGCGCAGACCGTACTGAGGCTATAGGAAGTCCTTCATATTCCAGAATTACTGAAGTTTACTGAAAATTTCAGCTTATGGAAGGGTTGAACAATGTGTCGCGTGAAGAGAACTCGGGTGCAGCTTTGTGTCGCTGGGCATCAAATTCGGAAATCTCTTGTTTACCAATCCCCTTTAACCCTAATCGTAAAAGGAAAAGGAAGTTCACTAAAGTACCCACGGAATGCTACAACTATAGTAGACGCAGGTACCGGATAACGTACTTGATTCGTAGAAACTGCAAACAGCTGAGGTAGATTAGTTCCAGTATATTGTCGAGCGAAGCCAGTCATAAGGATAAAATCATGGCACAACCACCCTAAAAGGTCATGGCCTACGAAGTGAACGCTGCTCAGCCCGAATGCCTGCAGATCACGAGGTGCTTTGTGGATGGTACAACGAATCCCCTCGACCGTCACTGTTGGCTTTCCATAACACCGGGGCCGCTATATCACCGTCAGATAATTCCTCAGTTGTAATTACGTAGCTGAGTTGGTCTAGAAACAGCCCTCAGATCCAGCCAAAAAATCCAAATTCTCCCTCAAATTAGGATTAGCTATTATGTTCAAGATTTGCTTGGGTTTCGATCAGCCTGCTCTGTATTATTATTATTATTATTATTATTATTATTATTATTATTATTGTTACGGGGTTACCCGTGGAATGCAGAGGTGAAAGAAGGTGCGGGCTGGAATGGGCCTAACTATAAAGCGCAGATAATGATTAAAATTGCATTAAAGTTTATATTTAAAAAAAAAATAGCAAAACAATTTTCACATAAAAGTTCAGATTTTAAGTCAAATCAGGTACAATACCAGGAAATCCAAGATTTATTGATATTTTAACAATCTGGGCCACAAGCCCTAATTTTTACAATTTCTGAGCACTCGGCTCACAACCACATATTACCAAAGGGCAGAAATCCCCTCATTACGTGGAGCACTTGCTCCCACCTAGCACTGGCAGGCCTCCTAGAGGCACATATCCAAATACAAGAAAGAGCAGACCCGCTCTCAATTTTTCAAGCCTATCAAAGGCCACAACGGACTTTACTATTAACTGCCCTCAAGGCACACTTACAAAGAAACAGGGGTACCTTGTACCCAACCTAATGGGCATTAGTAGAAGAATAATAGGTTAAGTTAATGGCCCGCAACACCAAGTAGAATGGAGGCGTGTACATGCACTCCTACATGAAATCTTTTAAAACCTAAGAGGCACTAGGCCGATGAACCAGGGGCTATTCCCAAACTATGGAGGTGACTCGAATAAGAGAAATTTAATACATTAAGGAAGAAAAAGTTACCAAAACGTAGTTTTACGGTGAAAATTTTACAAAAGTGTCCCGGAATTTACATGTTTGAAGATAGGTTACGTAATACAGGTTTCGGACCTTCCCCGCGGGTTAAACTGCTGAGCTAGCAAGAAATAAAGATGGTTAAGTGGCCATTACCTTGCTTCCCGCCTCCTGCTACACTTCCATACACTAGGCTAGATGTTGTTCGAGTGGCCGAGAGACAGGAAAATCAGCAGTTTTTATACTCTCGGGGAAGATTCAAGACCTTTCATGAATAATTAAAACACACCCACAGGCGTTTATTGGGTATCTTACAGTTACACATCCAAATCGAAGAAGAGAGACACGATTCGTCAAAAATTAACTACAGAAATTCTGGATTGGCTCAATTCAAAACTGGCGGAAAGAAAAGATTAATACTGCCAACCCACAAATGAAAGAACGAAATTTAGTAAAGAACAAACTTATGAATACAAAATTTCTTCAAATAAAGTTCTTCCACTTCGCACCAGGGTGCATGGTGATAGTTTTTTGTAGATACATCTATCAGAGAATGTCCACACTTCTAGATCAATAGAAAACAAAACAAGTTGAACTCCACACAGTACTGACAACTTCGTAATCACAAAATTTACGGTAGTGACATCTGAGAAAACGTATGAGTTGATACAGTTGTTAAAGTTCAGAGTTTCTCCTGTAGAGGAGTACTTTAAGGCGGTAAATTCAAATGTGCGGCGTAGAGGTATACCAGGCGGTACAATTATTATTATTATTATTATTATTATTATTATTATTATTATTATTATTATTATTATTATTATTATTATTATTATTATTATTATATTTACGAGACCTAAACTGTCTAACATACCTACAATTTATGAGCGTTACCATTCTCTTCCAGATAGCCTACCCCCATATTTTCTTTCGATTTTCATCTCGATTTAGCCAAAGGATGCATTTTCTGTACCCCCTGTATGTCTTAAGAGGTTACTGAGAGGGTAAGAACCAAAGATTCTACACTCACCTTCTGAACCCCAAAACTGATCTATGATTCTATGGTTTTCCCATGTAGCGGGGAATATGTACTTGCGGGATTTATTAATTGTTAATGATATTATAGCACTGCGGTTGGAAGCTTCCGTGGTTCAGGTGGCAGCGGAGCGGCCTCTCACCGCTGGGTTCCGTGGTTCAAATCCCGGTCACTCCATGTGAGATTTATGCTGGACAAAGCAGAGGCAGGACAAGTTTTTCTCCAGGTACTCCGGTTTTCCCTGTCATTCCAGCAACACTCTCCACTATCATTTCATCTGTCATTCATTAATAATTGCCCCAGAGGAGTGCGACAGGATTCGGCAGCCGGCAAAATTCCTAGCCTCGCCGCTAGGTGGGGCTTTATTCCATTCCTGATCGGTCGGATGACTGGAAACAGGAAGTAGATTTTCATTATATCATTACGCTTGATTTTGTGACTGATAATTCTCCATATATTAAAAGAGTTATACTATAACCTGCTTTGGCAAATCCATCCGGCCGTTCTACTGGACCTATTTGCTTCATTTGTGTTTCATTTTCTCCAGAATTACCTGTCGAGGAATTGTGAGACGGTGATAGGTCTCTAAGTTCAGCCATATTTGAGCAATCATAAAATCGAATCTTTAAATGATCACTCCAATATTGCAGAAGAAGGCTTAGCAGGTTGCTAAGCGACTTAACACTTTCATTAATATTCTGATATGTATGTGATTTTTCATCCTTAGTAATGTTATTGCATGCTGCCATGTATGATTACTATCTGTCAAGCCAAAGAGTATACACTTCGTCTGATCCCTGCTAGATACTCTTGGATTCTCTAACCTTTCCCATCTTCTAAGTATATTCAACAGATGGCAGAGTGTTTCTAATAACTTACATGCTGCTAAGAGAAAAAGGCTACGTACAAACAGACCCCATTATTACATACGTCTTAGACTTTATCTGCGAACACCTTTCGAAGTACAACCTCGCTACACTAGAAAAAGAGAAGGCCATGTATCTTAAAAAAAATTCTCTGCCTGGTAAAAAGCGCTCCTTCGAGACTAACCTAATAGATCACAAGATAACCGTTCTATACAGAAGAACTACTATTAAAATACCATGGCCTTCTTCGACCCAACACCAAGCTTTATATCAAGAACTTCAGAAAAAAAAGAAAAGCAAATATATGGATAGATTTTTACCAAACAGACGGTATGATGACGTTAGAACGGATAAATTCTGGCTACAAACTGCGGCATACCATAACGCGCTTCTTAATAAATGTTCATAAAACCATTGAAAAGGGCAGGCAAAACAATATGACTACCACATAGGGATGGCAGTTTTTTAAAAAAAATACCGATATATCGATATTTCGATATATTGAACACTTATTTTCGATAATCGATATTTATTGCACATAATATATCGGTATATTCAAGCGATATCGATATATCGTAACCTAAGAGTACAAGAGTAACTACAATATCATCACCAGACCTCAATGCATATATATTGTAAGTTTCCTAACTGTCTGACTAAATTTACAAACATATAAATCTGCATTTAACTTGGAAATTATGAAAATTAACATTCATTAAATAAAATACACACTCGTCGGACCTTGTACTCACACTTACTTGTTACCTGCTTACTTACACATACGTTATTTGAAGGGCGCCAGCTGCCACTCAATGCAGCAATAATAGAATGAGACTCTTGACTATCTCTAGTTTGTGGGGTAATAAGCTTACTTTTGACAACATACCATATAAGTTCTGGGAAAAGGAGATTGGCGTTCGGTTTCCCCATTAATTTTGAGGTTAAGATATTTTACTGTAATTGAAATAAAACTATGAATTCGTTTGATAGAACAATATATATTCTTTAAATAATATATAACAAAATAGTGAGTCTTGTTGCGATAAAACAGATGAGAATATGAAATAATGACATTGCAACTGAAAGAAACTAGGCATGAATTTGAATTCTTCTTGACCGGACATTTAACAATTTATACGAAATATTTCCCTCACTGATTCACTTGACTGTACCTTCAACACTTTTAGTGTAATTACGACGTATTCCTTTGATCCGGTGTTTACTGTAGATGTATCACGCCTAACTTGGTGATACATCCTTGTGACTGCTTCTTCTCCATATCATCTGACTTCTTTGTAAGTCAATATGGTATTACCTCTTGGCAGGTCCAGGGTTGCCCTCTCTGACTTCATGGTAAGCCCTTGCGTCCGTGTCTTCCACTAAGTGACGGACCAACCAACTTTTGGCCTCACTCTCTCAATGACCAATAATTCATGGCTCACTGAGTTTTCTCCATCTCTCGTTCACACTTGTTGACTGAGCGACTGAGGTCTCTTCATCTAGTAGACTTCTTCACTGTACTGCATCCGTATAACTAATGAATGACGCTACAATATGCACCCACCTTTTATAGACGTTAGTTGACACAGCTACGTAATCTCCAGAAATAAGAATGACATACTCCCACAACGCGGCAAATATTACATACAGTTGTGAAATCCCCCGGGGCGGCTGAGTCCGTGAGCGCATTGCTAAATAAATACGATGACGTAGCCATGGCGCGGCGATGACTTGGCAGAATCGCCACTAATCTTGCACAATGTCCCAACGTCACATCCAATCTCTGATATATACAACAATTCTCACTGTACAGGTATTGAGTGTTATTCTACACATACGTATATATGCATACATCTAAGTACAATCTTGCAAGCAACAGGCATTGCAAAATAGAATAGAATAAGACTGATAATTACAATAATAGTAATAATATCACAGATAACATAATAATACGGACATAATAATAATAATAATAATAATAATAATAATAATAATAATAATAATAATAATAATAATAATAATACAGATATCATCTTGTAACGGGATTTGAACCGTTACAATATCAATATTGGTATTCTGCCTGTGCACGCGACTGGTTGGTTGAGTTTATCTTGCTACTAGAATTCGCGGTTTAATTATCCATGGAATATATCCATCAACGGCTGCTGATTTCAGATGAGGTGCTAAGGTTATACTTCCAAAATGCAAATTTTCATTGAACCTCAACCACAAGATATACTTATGTCAATAGGCGCCAGCAGTCGAGGCATAGACCCTGAATAATTTGCTTTTTGAAAGAACTAAGTACACCTGTGAAAGAGAGTGAAAAAATAGTGTCAGTAATGCTTGATGAAGTCCGTATAAACCTCGTAAATTAGTAGGAATGGCCGAAAATAGTTAAGAATATGATGCAGAATCTACCGTGCAAGTATTTATGGCTTTATCATTGCATTCTTGGAATAAAGATGTCATTGGTCTTTTTTTTCTGGTTAATAACAATAACTCAGACACTTAAAGTGTTAGAATTCATGGTTGAATTAGGTTTTGATGTTTTGTACTTTACTGCTGATACCATTTTACACAAAATATTTTGGTCATTATATTTGATTCCCTTAATTATCTTGTTTTTATTGGAACTGTCGTGGTCCCCGTTTTATAGAACTTCAATATCATTTCAAATCCTTGTATTATGAAAAAAATTTGATATCGAGATATATCGATATTTTGTTTTGATAGTAGGATAATATCGGCATGTCGATATCGAAGGAAATATCGATATTTTAGTACGGTATATGGGAACGTCCCTGGATGTTATCGTTACCTACGAGATAAGTAAAGGCCTCTGCATGCACGGTCTCTTCTAGTACTAAATTGACAGAGTAGCAGCAGTTCAAATGGCGCCACTGGATGTCAGGTTTTCCCTCCATTCCTCAGCACGATTCCAATTGCCATAACGAAAATAACTTGCAGATAAAAGCACATTACAAACATAAAACATTGCGTTTTGAGTAGGAAAGTGACATTTCTATGACGTTTAATGAAGAAAAATAAATGTACCACACAGTAATTCAAGTTGAGGTAGTATGATTGCAACCGGAAAGTTCACGTCCTAATAAAAATGAAAATACTCCATAGTATATTTTAAAACACTGCATTATTCACATAGCGTACGTCGATGAATGCAGAGTGGGTCTCGGTCCGCAAGTGGCCACGACTGGCCCGTGGTCCCACAGTTCTGCACTCCGACCGGCCAACCGAACAGAGGAGGGGTGGCCACGGCTCTACCGTGGCTCTTCACCTCTCTATTCGGAAGACGGGACAGGGCTGGACCTGACGGCTGGTCCCCACTGTCGACTGCCCTGAGAATGGTTTTCCGTAGTTTTCCATTCTCCTGCACTAAGGCGAATCCCGGAACAATTCCTAGTATAGGCCACGGCCACTAACCCCCTCACCTTCTCCGAGCATCTCCTTCAACGTGAGAAATCTCCCGGCCTGAGAGACGGCGTCACCGTCTAAGAGGCCCGCCTCCTCCTTCAGGTGAGGAATGAGAACATTTTAGTAGTAGTACATAGCCTAGTCTTGTCATGCAAATATGATGGATACCCTGAAGAAAGTGTTGGCATTGATTGCGGCTAGTTTTAGTAGAAATGCTAAAGCATGGGCTTTCAAAATGTTTACTACATATTACAGACTTCGAGGAAAGTTGCCACATGCTATTCTTCTCGTCACCCCGACATAATTTTGACCCACTTTTCTCGTAGTTCTACATTTGCTCGTGGAAAGAATTGCCACTACCTTTCTGAAGTTTACTTTAGCAGAATGGTACACAGCAATAAACCATTAATTATCACGCGCATTAAACATCCTGTGAATATAATGTTTACAAAAATACTCTCTCGGCTCTTGCATATTTATCAATATGCACAAAACATTTTCTTAATGTAAATCCTCAGCTTGTTTAGTCATTTGACCGGGTCAGGAATGGAACGAATAAGGCCTCATCTAGCGGCGAGGATGGGAACTGTGTCGGCTGCCGAAGCCTGTCGCACTTACTGGGGCAATGATTAATGGCTGACAGATGAAATGAAATGATAGTGGAGAGTGTTGCTGGAATGAAAGATGTCAGGGAAAACCGGAGTACCTGGAGAATAACCTGTCCTGCCTCCGCTTTTTCCAGCACAAATCTCACATGGAGTGACCGGGATTTGAACCACGAAACCCAGCGGTGAGAGGCCGGCGCGCTGCCACCTGAGTCACGGAGGCTTCTATTTTCTTAATGTTACGTTTAAATATAAATCATATACTCACCCCAAGCTGAATACATAAATCAACGCCTCTTATAATTAATTTTTAGGCTTATCTCACCTAAAATCTCACTGACTTACCTTTTTGCTTCACAGTTTCCTTATACGTCTGTGTTGTTAAACAATGGAGGGCTAACACGAAGTCTAGCGGCGACTCTGGAACTAGAACGTATTTCGCGCTGTGTAAACTGCCATGCGGAGGCCTTATTACTAATCACGTAGGCAACGGTGTTACATATTCCACCATTTGTATTCGAATTATAGCCCAGCCTATCAGAGGCTCAGAGCAAGGTATTGATTAAATTGGATATTTCCAGGTTGCAATTCTACTTTCACTAGCACCATCTCTTGAAGAATTATCGGCGTTCTCTAGTGCGGATGTATTTATGAAAATAATAATTCAAAGAAAAACGATACATTTACGGAAAAACAGATATATTATTCGGTAAATTGAATCAAAATTTCGGTATCGATATACCGATAAATCGAAAGGAAAATATCGGTATTTCGTAAAAACCGATATATCGTTGCCATCCCTACTACCACTTGCATATCAATACGAGTTAACTGACCTATTTATAATGAATGCTGTGGAGTAGCGCGGGTCCTCTAGTTATATTTAAATTTAGGCTATGTTAACATTGATCATTCACCTATGTTTGATCGCAGTCTGTCTGTTCCTACCCAAATAGTTCCTTGTTCGTGAATACCAGTCTGAGCTGATATCCCGTGGTTGTTTCACTGCTATGATGCGGTAGTTGAGTGTGAGATACATAAACCTCTTGTCAATTCCGGTGTTCTTAATGTGGCAGCATGAGGTACAGTATTGTCAGAGCAATAACTACACATGCATGTCTGCATTCTATTGAGTGTGCATATGATAACACTTGTCGACGACGTAACTCTATGTGATGTTAGTAATTACATACGGTTTATGACGTTAGTAATTGTGCACTGAGTGGTTTCTGGATGGAATCATACGTTCTGATGAGGCTATGTAGTCATAGCTTCCGCTGTATAATGAGAATGAAACCCCCGCAGGGATAATGAGTTTCCGTGTGCAAAATTTACAACCATTTCTCTCTCTTGGTCCAGAAATAATATATCATTCCTAACTTTACGGCGTAACCGGAATAATGAATTTTTCTATAGATTAAAGGAAGGTGGGCTAAATTACGTTTTCGAAGGAAGTCCTTCATCACATATACCATACAATAATCAAAAATTGTGTCCTTTAAAGGCGAAATTATGTTGACGAAATGGACGGGCATGGGTTTGTGTTCCATTCTAAATTCTCAGAAGGGATCAATGGTAGTGATAACTGTCTTAGGGAGAATTACGCTAGATAATTATCCCCTTTGTACTTTTATCACTGGTCCCATGGTTCAGAGGTAGTGATCCTGTCGTCGGCTCGATTTCCGACCCAGGTCAGGAATTTTTACCGGGACCTGAGGGCTGGTTCATGGTCCATTCCACATACGTATGAACAATTGAGGATCTATCTGACAAAGTACTTCCCTGTTGATGAGACGATCTACTCACGGCATCTTCAACATTCTGAGGTACAATCCCAATTCAAAAGACAGCAGCTGGTTTCTTTATGAGCATAAATGACCAAATGATTATAATAATAATAATGATTAGCAAACACATCGCAAATTTGAAATATCCCGGTGTCAATGGTCACTTAAAGTAGTGTAATAATAAAGTAAAGCTAACATAATTACCCAACAACAACAACAACAAAAACAAACAAACAAGCAAACAGACAACAACAAGAGTACAACAAGCAATTCCATGGAAATAATATTTATAACAAGAAATACTACCAGTTTAACATCCAAATCCAGCATCATAAAAATTCACACACAACTTTAGTCTTTCCAGTACTTAACATTACGGCTTTCAAGACTATAGGTTGTGCTTAATACTAGATTAACATTACAAGTGATATTTAAATTAAGTTACACCATAATAATCTTACAACAACAAGGCATTATAGTCCTTTTGGTTTATTGTCGTGTGAAAGTGGGCGATTTTTCTGTACTGCTGATGAATCGGAGGAACGTCTTAGAGAAACGTCATCACACCAGGCAAATGCTGGGGCTGTACCTTAATTAAGGCCACGGCCGCTTCCTTCCAACTCCTAGGCCTTTCCTATCCCATCGTCGCCATAAGACCTATCTGTGTCGGTGCGACGTAAAGCCCATAGCAAAAAAAGAGAAACGTCATGTTGTTCTGAAGATTTATCTCTCTTCACAGCCGGGTTGAGTGGCTCAGGTAACAGATCGCATGTCACCTCAGCTTAAGTTGACGGGTTCTACCCCAGCTCAGTCCGGTGGTATTTGATGGTGCTGAAATATGCTAGTCTCGTGTCAATAGATTTACTGGCAAATAACAGAACTCTGACAGGATACAATTCCGGCACTTCGGCGTCCTCGAAAACCGTTACAAGTGGTTTGTGGTCCGTTATACCATTATTATTATTATTATTATTATTATTATTATTATTATTATTATTATTATTATTATTATTATTATTATTACCACATTGTTGGGAGATGGAGAAAAGCGGCAGAGCCGAAGAAGAGAAAACTTTAATTTGAGTGTATTTCTTACTATTTTCTTTTCTTTCGCTTTTGTCTCTTTTATTCCTTATGATAAAAATAACAAAATAACAAGAATTAATATCTGAAATACAATAACAATCAACTCACTGGGCTTCAAAGTCGCTGGGGAGAATACGCTCCCAATTGTACTAACAACTTTGATTCTTTATAAGAACAGACTCCCTGTCTAACAAGAACTTTAATTCTTTATAAGAATAATAATAAATAATAATGATAAATGCTGCACTGGGAGAATGATACCCCAACCTTCAAGACTATACGAGGCTAATATCAAGAAAATTGTGGGCAAATATTGGTTGATTTAAATTGAAAACTTCAATAGGGGCAATCTTAGAACTACCAGTGAGTACAGGGGAATGCCAACTCTTATCCGTTACATTTTCTCACTAAGAATAGTTCAATCCACATCTCCTCCCAGCCTTTTATTATCCCATCGTCGCCGTAAGGCCTATCTGTCTCTGTGTGACTTAAAGCAAAATTGCCTTGTATACAATATTAAATCCACATTTCCTAGATAGCATCCTTATTCAAACCAGTGTTATCTATTCGCAGGCTTCAGAATTACATAGTAACAAAGTTCACCGAGCGAGTTAGCCGTGCGGTTAGGGGCGCGCGTGAGCTTGCTTTCGGGAGATAGCGGGTTCGAATCCTACCTTTGGCAGCCCTGAAAATGGTTTTCCATGGTTTCCCATTTTCACAACAGGCAAATGCTGGAACTAGACCTTAATTAAGACCACTGCCACTTACTTACTACCTAGCCCTTTCCTATCGCATCGTCGCCGTAAGACCTATCTGTATCGGTGGGACGTAAAGTAACGTGTAAACATTTTAAGTTCAACTTGCCTCTACAAGAATTTATACTGTTCAGATGTATAAAGTGTTGCGTAATTCTAAGCAGAGTGCTCCTTCTTGCCAAAATCTTGTGCCTTCACACGGTATGAGCTCAAATCCGGTATTAAAGGCTTTGGAAGTAAGAATCGAAAGAAAATAGTGTCTGGATAATTAAGAATATGGTAACTAACCACATAATATCTACAGGTATGTACCGGAGAGCCTAAATTTCTTTGTTACCTAATTGGCAACAGGTCGAGATCTGCTAGGAAGCCGGTAAATTGCTGTTGGTTCCACATGTTTTGGACATCGCTAATCATACTTCAGGATTTTAAGGGCTGTAGCAGTGACTCATACCTGGGTTATATTAAGCCTTAGGTTTCTTAGGTCAGGTTCAGTCTGTTAAACCCAAGTGTTATTGGGTGTCGTCGTTTGATCTTCCACTGTGCTAGTTGCTCTTGCCAGTCAGGTCAGTATGGAAGTTCTGTTATCATTCATATGGCAGACATGACCAAACCTCCTAAGTCTCCTTATTTAAATCACCTATTCAATCGCTGTTATGAAGTTAGCCTACTTAACTTCCGTCCGTTTGTGAATGTAAAATATGTATAACTTTTTTATTATTATTACTACTAATGGCGTTAGGCCTCCGAAGACCAGTCGGCCAGCATTTACAGAAGCATACATTTGTGATACATTTATTTCGTGGGTGAATAAAACAAGTCATACTTTATAAGTTAATACTACAGTCTGATAAATATTGGCGAATTACAGCGCATAATTGTGGTGTTAGGTTTGATAACAGGATGTCAACTGAAGTTGGCAGTGGGGTATTTAACTTCACCAAAGAAGTGTACAGATGGTTCTGATGTTGGAAGTACATTTTACATCACAATATGATGTGGTTCAAGACGTATATTTCTTCAGGGTCTTCTGGACAGTGAGGGTTGTCGAAGACCTTGATCCTGTGTAAATGACCAGATAGCATCCATGCCCCAGACGCATTCTTATTGAAGATGAAAGGTATATGTGAGTTCATTTCAATTTCCTGGACCTTATTTGCGTAGGAATGGTAGGCTGAATTTTAACCTAGTTCTTTGTTCTTGTAAGCTGTAATATTTTCCAGTTCTCAGACCATTCCCTGTACACATGTTGTTTGATTATGCGCAGTAAATCAGAACATGGTAACTGTTTGTAAAGGCGGAGTTCACAAGTTGTGGCTTCTTTTGCTAGCTGGACTACTATCTCGTTCATCGTTACACCAGCGTGGCCCTTAATCCATAGGAGATGTACTTCCTGAGTTGCTTTGAAATATACCACATTCTGAAGCATTACATCGTAAGACTAAGATCCAAAGAGAAAAACGTTTAAGAATTTAGAAGAGAACAATCCCTTCCTCTAGTTTCTGATAAGTAGAAACTTGGGAGAAAATAGTACTTTTACTGTGACCAATTTGTTTTTACAATTACAATTTGTTTTGCGTCGCAGGACACAGATAGGTCGTATGGCGACGATTGGATAGGAAAGGCCTAGGAATGGGAAGGAAGCGGCCGTGGCCTTAATTAAGGTACAACCCCAGCATTTGCATGGTGTGAACATGGGGAAACCACGGAAAACCATCTTTAGGGCTGTCGACAGTGGAATTCGAGTCACACTATCTCCCGGATGCAAGCTCACAGCTGCGCGCCCCTAACCGCATGGCCAACTCGCCCTTCAAACTGTTTTTTTTAAAAGCGTTTTATGATAATCCTCATTATTATTAATCTCCCGATTAGTAGAATGATTTCTGATTTCAATTGGTTCAGTACGCTTCTAACCACTGCAGCGAGCAAGCGGTTAATCTGATTGGAACAATTTTGGTGCCAATATGTGCGTAACGTGTTGACAAACATGAATAAGAAAAACACATAATGACTTTGTAAGCAAACTATTCATCTTCTTTGAAGGTTACAAGCCAAATTGGTGATTAGACTGTCAAAATATCACTTCCAAATCGCCACATGTGGAATATCGTTAGAAAGCTGTCTTCGCAGTGCCTACTCTACAGAATTTAAGTAAGAAGTTATGCGGGGTTGAAAATGTGCGAGTTTCTTAATCTGCTTCATAAAAATATCTCAATGTAACATACGACACATGATGTTAGAGAAACTTTCACTCGACCTAACGACAGTATTTCGGTAGGTTTAAGATAATTCAAACAAAATTTTCATGTTTTTCCACATGTGCCGACTGGGATAAAATTGATACAGAGTGCATCATAATCTTTTGAATCTGTCCATGGACAGGTTTTAACTGAACTATGACCTGAGAATTGGAAGGAAGTAATACTAAGGACCAGAAACACTGGAGGAAGGATATATTACTTCCTTCCCATTTTCAGGTCAGTTAACGTACCAAATTTCCTTCTACCTCTTTTCCTTCGTCCTAAATGCGCTTCTCCCATTGTTCTTTTAGCATGAATATGTTTTTGGACTGGAATCTGTCTGGAATTATCACCAATTTCCAGACACCACTGTAACCATGGCAACCGATTTCGTCACCTACAGTATGTATACTAGGTCAGTAGCGTCATCTGGTGTCGCATAATGTGTTCGTTAACCCATGTCTACGTTGGAGAGTAGTTTTGCGAGATGGATTCTACAGGAATGAGAAATCTACTAACACCTTATGAATGTAGGCTTTATAAATGAATTACTTCTTTGCTATTTCAGTTTCCTTGTCGAGTAAGAATTTACAAATTCTGATACGAAATTCAACTCTCACACTCCGTTAAATGAATTTAGTATATCCGGTCACTACCTCAGCCTCTAATAAATGGAGGTAGAGTTTAATAGCTGCTTTCATCTACCCACAGTAGAGCGAATTCAATTCTAAAAGTCATGTCCGAGATATTTTACATGTTCCCTCTTCAAAATTACTTTATAAATTCATAAGACCTTTTGATCATCTCATTTGTATGTAATAAATTGTATATTAAATATGAACTCGCTCTGCCGTCTTCAATGTTCATAAACATATCCTTTTCCATGTAGTGGAGAAATGTACGAATGCGAAGTTTTTATTTTGTAGACAGTCTTTGTGCAAAATGGGTCCAATCCATTTTCCTTTTCCGTATTGACTTGATAAAGGTTGTGTTCTTCCTTCACTCTTCTCAGTACTTCAATGTTGTTAATTCTATCTGCCCAATTGATTTAGAGAATCATTCTCCACAACCACATTTCAAAGCTATATAGGTAGTCCCTTTGTTTGTTTGTTTGTTTGTTTGTTTGTTTGTTTGTTTCAGAAATTCTACATTCCAGATACATACAGAACTTCTTTGTTACAATTTGCTTTACGTCTGACCGACAGATAAGTCTTATAGCGACGATGGGATAGGAAAGGGCTAAGAGTCGGAAGGAAGTGGCCGTGGCCTTAATTAAGTTACAACCCCAGAATTTGCCTGGTGTAAAAACGGGAAACCCCGGAAAACCACCTTGAGGGCTGCCGACAGTGGGGTTAAAATCCACTATCTCCCGAATGCAAGCTCAGAGCTGCGCGACTCTAACCGCACGGCCACTCACTCGAGACGAAACATTTGGCCAAATATTTCCATACTACATGCTAGGACTGTATAATTAGCCATCCGCGTACCTAGGCGAAAAACCAAATAAGTATCTGTACAAAAATAAATCCATAATTAAATGTATGTCCAAGCCTTGTTCCGTTCCTCTACGGAGTCGAGTATGAAATGAGATGAATCTTCGTAGCGAGTTTTTATGACCAGATGCCCTTCCTGACGTCAACCTCATAAGAGGAGTTAATGAGATGAGATGAAATGAATGCCGTGATACATTTCACCCAAGGCGAATAGGCTCACGGATAAATTAATCAATTCATCAGATTTTGATATGTGAAAACTGCTTACAGCGAATTAATCAAAGGTATTTCCCTGGACAGCAACAAAGGGACAGTCCATGGCCCAAGTATATCCCCCGCGATTGCTTATAGTCACGTTCCGGTAAGACTCAAAACCATAAATGCCTCCAATAAAATGTAATGAGCCGACTGTGGACAACTCAAGCTGAAATCTTTCCACGTGAAAGAGGAAGTAAGAAAAATAGGGCCACTCCCAGAAGAAAGACGAGGAAAGAAGGTATCGGAAGAGGACTGAGAGACACTCTACGCCCCTTGTTAAAGTGGTTTTGTCCTATTTGCACGACGTCGTAAGAGCCGTAGGCATTATTCTACCAATCACAAAATAGAAAATTTCGACCACCCTACGGAAGTAATAATCTCACTTAGTTCATTTTCGCTACTGAGAGGTGAATTAAGGACGAAATACAGTGCTCTTGTCTTTATATAATTAAGAATATTTTTTGTGATGATTTGAGTGCTAAACTATAACACGAATAAGTAATTGCGTGCAACTACGTCGTAGAATTGTATGATGTGGAATCGTCCAAGGGAAGGTGCCAGATGGCGGTAAGTCGTTACAAATCCACTAGGAAAAATAACACCAGTGACGTTTGTCAGTTTATTTAAACATGCATGAGCGATTTTTATAAATTCCGGAGCAGTGCAATGGCACCAATTTTTGCAGTCACAGACAATACTTAGTCGATTAGTTAAGCTACAGATATATGAGATATCAACATGAATTAACCGTTTCATTACGCCATCCCCTCTCCAAAAATTAGTTCTAGGGGTGTGGTTTGAAAGTTTTACAAAATGAGCCGAGGACGCCGTGAAAGTATCAGTGTTTTTCACCAGCCTACACCAGTCAGAGTATTTTTGATCAGTCTACGGTGGATGTGTTTTTGACAGTCTCGGAGAGAATCTTACAGTTAGTTGTGCACTCATTCTTACAGATAGTCATCAATGTGTTACATCTTACAGTCAGCATTCAGATATTATCTTCTATTAACGGGATTTGCCCGTCATTTAGTGATAGTCGCTTCGAGCGATATCAACTTCGTGTAGGAGGAGAGTTGGGCATATGCCACGATTTCCGTGGAACAGGGCTTTTCAACGAGTCCGACTCGACGAACATTTGTAAGCGGTACTTTTTATCAGACTTGCATTATTGGAAAAGTAATGCGGGATGGAGTTATATAATTAATTTAAAAACTCAAAATGCTGAATATTGAAGGGAGATTATTGTCAGAGAAGTGGCCACAATTATCTAGCGATTGGTAAAATTAAATAAAGAAGGAAGCAGTTGGAAGACAGTATGGGTAAATTGATTAACGTCACAGTTTGTACAAGATAAGGGTAGTCGGCAGCCATCCATGTACATAGCAGCATACGGACACGGTCAAAGACACATGCTGAAGTTCGAGAGAAAGGGGTAAATGACTACTATTCCTGTTTACAAACAGATAACACGAACCAGATTATGCAGAAAGGAGGAGTCTGAACAGCTGATCGGTAAAGGAAAATTTTGGTTAGGTGAATCGTTGTATTCCAGATACAAACCTGGGTCATAATCTGATTGTATAAAGTTTTATTTGTGTAAGTAGTCGGTACCATTAGAACAAGCGTCATGATAACGTGTGAAAGAAATGATTGCGTGTGATCGGTGAATTAAAATGCATTCAATCCGTGTGTGCTACTGGTCATACAACGTGATAACGATCTCCGTCATGGAATAACTTCGCCATGGGAGCGAGGACCTACAGAATGCAGTAGCAGCCAATGATCCTGAAATAGGGTAGAGAAACTGTTGAATTTATGGTTTTTGTAATTAATATGACGGTGAGTAAAGCGTTGTCCGTGCAGGTTAGAATGATATAGAATCCCCACGGGGTGGATCGTGTGATTAGTTATAGAGTAAAAATTGAATTCACGTACCTAATAATAATAATAATAATAATAATAATAATAATAATAATAATAATAATAATAATAATAATAATAATAATAATAATAACTAGCAATTGTACCCTGCTTCGCTACGGTATTCTATATTGTATTCGGATATCGAAGTAAATACTGTACATGCAGTAAATAATATTGTTTTAGAATTGCATGTCTCTTCGCCTTATCCGAGAAATAGCATGGGGAGGTCCCCTTACGTTGTTTCCAACGTAAAGTGAGGGTTACGGAGTTGGATGATAGCGGCAGACTCACTTGCCTACTGTCATTCACAGTCGAGTTGGCAAGTTTACATTATAATTACAGGCACCCTTGCCTACTGTGCGGTCACAATCGATTTGGGGAGTTTTAGTTACAATGGCAGACTCCTTTCCTAATTTCAGACAGATTAAAGTTAAGGAGTTTTTATTATAATAGCAGGAAACTTCCCTACTACCAGTCAAAATTGAGTTGTGCAGTTATCATTATAATGGCAGACCCTTTTTCCTGCTGCCAGCCAGCTTAATGCCAGTCACACAGAATGAGTGATTTTCAAAAAAAATAGAAGGCCACTATGCCTAATGCTAGTCACATTTTAGATTGGAACATTTGTTTATAATGGCGGGCACACTGGCCTACAGCGAAACACAATAGGGTAGGGGACTTTTGAAAAAAAACTGCATGCGTGAATTATTCATTACAATGGTAGGCCCTCCTTACTAACGCCAGTTACACAGGAGTTGGAGAAGGACCATATTCCTACTGCCAGTCAAAGTCGGTGTAGGGAGTACTGCTTAAAATAGCAGACACACCCTTATAGATGGACATACGAAAGTATATGCATGTTTACAATATTGCAGACCTTCATTTACAGATTAACTGCTGCTAAACGGTACGTCATATCGACAAAGGATTTCACCGTAAGGCGCATAATTTAGCGGTCTAAATGGCTGGTTCTAAGATATTTGCTCGCATCTCATCTATTCATGGGTCAGAATGAGTCAGAAACGTTGAATAGGTTGAAATTTGTGTAAAATTATCTTGCATTGTATTACTTTTCGGATAATTATTTGACATAGCATTTAGCTCACAAATGGGTACTGGGTGGGCCAATGTTCGTGTACAGTTTGATGATGCTATCCTTCCTATAAGTCATTGAAAGTATGAATTATATAGGTAAAAAGACCAAATATACTTAGAATCGAGAAATAGAGATGAATCTGACGTATAAGCGATACAGATACGACAAAAAGTCCTGAGACCAAGGCTGAAGATCACTCCTAATTTAACGAAGATTGCTCCATCCGGTAGCCTATGTGATAGGACTTCCCTTTCATCCCACGAAATACCGCGAAACGAAGGTCTGCACAATCATTAAAATTGCCTCCATATTTCGATATTAGTCGGGGATAAAAAAGGAAAAATTTAAAGATCTTGGAAGTTTTTCGTTCGTTACAGGCTGAAACGTACAGTTTTGCTAAATTTCAATTTTCTTGCTCGTCTGGCAGATTATGCTGCAATCTGGATTTTGGGTGAGGGGGTAAAAATTAGGACTTTCAGGAAATAAAACCAAAAATATGCAGATGATAATTTTTACCCCTCAAACAGGGTATCTGTACCAAAATTTCACCAAAGTAGTCAATGTACAGGCACACACAGTCGTTACGATTTTATTTATATAGATATATAAGGAATCTGCTCCACGTACAACACCTTTTGACTACGTCCGCTGGACTTAACCTGCAAAACCAACCGTTCAGGATATCTCACTTATTAATCCACCTGTCGAAAAATTCACATGAGAAAAAGTTTTAGAAATGGATTCCCATTAAGGATTGTAGATTTCGATTAATTTCGGATGTGCATATTTTGAGGAAGTGCAACATCATGGTTCCGGTTGTCGGATAAACCCCCAGTAAATTTAGGTATTCAGAAATAATATTGGCCCTAAAACCTACACAAGGACAGGTGGATTCTAAATATCAAGTTTGGTAGAAATATATTCAGTAGTTTTCAAGCTATAAAAACTCATACAATCAAACCGACAAACAGACACCAAAGTTAAGAAATATGCTGATGGTCATTATTACAACTGAAACGGATAACTGTATGGAAATTCCGCCAAAATAGTCAATGTACAGACAGAGGGGCGTTACGATTATATTTATATAGATGACAGATAACCATGAGCACGTTTGTAAGTGCAAAGCTTCATTTCGAGATTTACTGCTCCTAAACGGTACATCATACCAACAAACGTTTTGCACCCTCAGACGTCCCTTTTATCGCTCTATATGTTTGGTGTTAAAACATTTTCTCGTATATCTACACGGGCTGTAGATTGGTATAAAAATGAACCTCTGTATCCATCTTTGTGAAATGATGCAAACAAATCGTTCGTTATCGATATACGAGTTTCATGTATTGCAAGGCATATTCATGATCATAAGCTTACATTCTTCTTCTTCTTCTTCTTCTTCTTCTTCTTCTTCTTCTTCTTCTTCTTATCATTATAACAATCAACATAGCAACTTCGATGAAATTCATTGATTTATACCCTATTCAGATTTTCATGATGCCCCGCATAGGCTGAGTACCGCCAAGTTTTCAATATTTCTGTTTATTTGTACACGTTTTCACTTCCGGCAATCTCCGGCAGGGAGAAATACTTCTTCCATTCTTTGAAGAAATGTGACATCACATATAAATATGTTCCTTGCATATAATACCTTATCAGAATTTTATTATCATTTCCCATGCTGATGCAAACCCTGCTAATACCCACTCAAAGATTATGCGTACAGATTCAATTAATTCTAAGAAAAGTGCATCTTTCTGGAACTTACACAATACCCCATGTTCAATCTTTTCCGAACGACTGTAACATACAAATATAATTATTTTAGTATAATACTCTTTTGCGATAAACTGAAAATGTGATAAAATTTATGAAAATGAAATGGGTACTCCACGTACATGCTACTATTCTCTTCCACGATTCACACCAGTTGGTTCAAGCATCAACATAAGAATTACTTTGTATACGAATATTTACTCCATCTCAGTTCGGTGGCATTTAAAGGTACCGAAATAAATCAGCCTCGTACCGGTAAATTTAGTGGCACGCAAAATAACTCATACAGGACAAGATTCTGGTATGTTGGCGTCTCTGAAATCCGTAATAGGTAGTGGGATTTAAAACTAGTATTATTACTATTATTAATATCTGGAGCCTGACTAGCGCGGGATCTTAGCTGCTGGCTTTCCACCTGGATAGCTGATAGTCGAATCCTAGTCGATCTTGGGTTAGACATTTTCAACCAAAAATAATTTGACGTCGAGAAATGCATTTGGTCTTCCACTCCGAGCCCAAACCAAAACGAACCTGGCTACAGCGACACCAAAATACGAATGAGCTGAAAATTATTATTATTATTATTATTATTATTATTATTATTATACATAGGGGACTAGGAAAGTTTTGCAGTATGAGTGAATGCTTTAGTCTTTTTCAAAATAATTTCCACTACACTCAATACACTTCTCCATACGTCGAAACCAGTCACTGAACCAACTCTGCCACTTTTCTTCGGTTACATTTTCACACTCTTGATCCCATGCTGCCAGAAGCTCCTCATCGGATTCGAAACGCCGCCCTTTCAGCTTCATCTTCACTCTGGGAAGAGTGCGAAGTCACAGGGGGCAAGATCTGGACTCTATGGAGAGTGATCTAGCACAGTCAACCCTGATCTGGCAGAAAATCCATTGTTACATTAGCACGATGTGCTGGAGCATTGTCGTGATGCAAGAGCCAAGTGTTGAGCCGTGACCTTGGACGGAGGTGCTTGAGAGCCTGGATGACCTGAGGCAGACAAGTCTCACTGTAGGACTTCGCAGTAACTGTCCTTTATGTTTCTACCACAGTCCGAGTCAGGATGCCCCGTTTAGTGAAGAATACTGCAATCATCCTTCCTTTCAATGACCTTGACTTTCGCACAGTCACAGGAGTACCCTCACCTTCAAACAGCCACACCTTGTTCTGGGATTTTGTTGGGACATCATAGTGATAAAGCCAAGTTTCGTCACCTGTAACGATTCTATTGACTTTACGCGAAGTTCCATTTTCAAACCTATTTTAGCATTTTTCGACACCATTTCACTCGATGTACCCTCTGTTCCTCTGAAAGTGAATGGGGCACCAAGGTGAACAAACCTTTCTAACATGGAGATTGTCGTGTAAAATTGAATGAATAGCTGGTGCAGGGATGTCGAGGGTCTCTTCTACCTGCCGATATGTGAACCGCCTCTCTTGCTGTAACATTTTCCTCACAGCTTCAATGTTTTCCTCAGTCACTGATTCAGATGGTCGCCCAGAACGAGGATCGTCTTCAACCACGAAATTTCCCTCTGGAACACTTTGTACCAGCGGAAAATTGTTGTCCGATGTGGACAGTCTTTCCCCAGCACAGGAGTCATTTACTCCAGGTACTGGTCAACAGTTAATCCACGATAATTGCGCGATATTCACCTTTAGACCACACTGACATCTTAACGTGCTTTCACTCCCACTGCTTGGTAACAACTGGTGTGAAGATCGTACCTTGATGTCTTCTACACCGATTTTCACCCTTCTTTTCATCCCTCACCATAACAGGGGTGTCCAGCCAACCGTTTTTTGCGTATTGGAAAACTTTCCTAGTGCCCTTCGTATTATTGAAGGTGATTGATTGGTGGTGATTATTGTTTTAGGAGGAAGTACAACTAGGCAACCATCCTCTATATAACACTAATCAGAAGGAAAAAAGGAAGGGGCCCGACACTTCGAAAAATGAAGATATCGGCCATAGGAAGACAAGGGCCACGAAGGGCGTGAAAATGAAAGACTCCCTAGCCCTCGCAAACCTAATAGCGTCGGGGTCGGAAAAGAACAAGAGTTGACCAAGAGAGGTCGGATAGGATAGATGAAAGTGAGGAGCCTGGCATAAGTAAGTGGAAGCAATGCCAAGACTCAGCTAAGGGCCCCGTGGTAGCCAACCCACGCTCCAAAGTTCAGAGCCCCTGAGGCCCCTTTTAGTCGCCTCTTACGACAGGCAGGGGATACCGTGGGTGTTATTCGCCCCCACCCACAGGGGGGTATTATTGAAGGAGACTTAACAACTTCAGTTGCGAGTAGGTTTCTGAATGCAATTTCATAATACGGTTCTCTTCGCGATAATTATTCAACTTCAGACAGAGTAGTAACCAAATATGTATTATGCTGGAGAAGACATATAAGGTACTTAAAATTTGAGAAATAAATAGGATATATCTCAATTACAGTTCTGAACACTATGGGGGATACATGGAGATTTCTTAATCGTTTAAACCTTAGATGGGATATGTAGTTAATATCCGATGTGTGTCGGAGGATTATTAGATATGAATGTAATGCAAGAGTTCTAGGTTCGCTTTATCTTTATAATTTATTTATTAGTATCTTCAATTATTACAGCTCCACATTAATATAATGTGCGAGAAAGGAACACTGCTGAATAACAAATCGTTTGCCAGAGACGCTACCAATGTCTACTGGGATGTAGTGAGCTTGTAGATAGCCGTGACAGTAATATCTAGGGACTGGTGCAAGCTACTGGTCGAAGGTCTCTTAGCTGTCAGATACTCTATCCATTAGCCACGCTGTCGTCCTATTGTGTTAGCCGTCAGCTACAAGTACAGGCTCTAGAGATCACAACAATGGAATTAGCCAGGTCACTTTCTCCGTCTAATAGCACATCCATCCACGAAGAAGAGGCTGTGAACTAACTGGAACGAGCGTCAAAGTGAATTAGTCCTTTTAAGTTAGGCGAACGAATGTTGAGCATTATCTAGCTCTTGTCTCTAAATGGGTAGCTGAAGCGACCTTAGCTTTCATATGGCAGTAGATCTCGTCTGGGGTCTTGTGGTTGCCATTCACATCTTACAATTTCAGAACTGTGTGTGAATTGAAGCAAATATAGGCATCCATGTGTTTCTTGCGACATTACGTCGCAAAGTGATACGGATAATCTATAACAAAATTTGACACTTCCTAAAACCCTTAACCAATTACTATGCAGGTTTTGCTTACCTACCACGCGCTTCTGATGTGCGAGTGCAACAACAATGAGAGCAAGGTATCTTTGGTGTAGATTCACTGTGAAAAATTATTATTTTATATTTTAACATTTCAAAGTGGTCATGTAATATACGATACAGGAAATGACAGGCTGAATATTTCCAAGTCCTTAAGCAGGAGCAGGACCATAAAAAAAAAAAAATTCACACAGATTTCTTGGATACACAGGTGTTTATCTACACTTCGTCAGTAAGCCAGTTCACTTCTTATTAGTTTCTTAATATAATGAAATTACTTACGTTTATTATAAATGTGTTTATTCTACAAATGTTTATTGGGGCGTAAGAAAGTAATAATATTATTACGACAGACCTGGATGAGGTTCAGAATGTTTGACACAAATTGCAGCGTCTAAATGATCACGTCAGGAAATTAACTTAGCATATTTCCAACATTCGCTGCTCTGAAAATTCTTCACCTGATTAATTTCAAAACCAGTTTCTGTCCCGGCTTAGGTCCCTGAAGTTTGAGGATCATGGATTGCGACTACGTGAATCTACGTGATGATAATTTATGACGCGTTGAACACTCCTGAGGAACACAAATCTGAAATACCGCATCTCTCGAAGACAATGGGAAGAGATGGGACTTCCAACAATTATGTTTAGGATTATTTATTTGTTTATTTATTTATTTATTAATGGAGGCGTGAATTTGCACTCCTACATGAAACTTCTTAAAACCTATGAGGCACTAGGCCGATGAAACAGGGGCTATTCTCGAACTATGGAGGTGACTCGTATACTGAATAAATTTAACACATTAAGGACTAGAAGAAAATCGGTTACAAAAACGTAGTCACTTCAAATCAAAATGAAGGGGAGCTCGAGAGGGTAAAGCACTCTCTATCCCCGATTTACAGTTAAAGCTATATGAAGTTTTTACATAAACAAGAAAAAATTTACATTCTTAAGAGATAGGTTACATGGTAAAAGTTTCGGACCTTCCCCGCGGGTTAAACTGCTGAGCTAGCAAGAAATAAAGATGTTAAGTGGCCATTACCTTACAGAAAAACTGCTGCCTGAAGAAAGAGGCGCTTCCGGCCTCCTGCCACACGTTCATACACTAAGTTAGTTGTTGACGAAGTGGCCGAGAGACAAGAAAATCAGCAGTTTTTATACCCTCGGGGAAGATTCGAGACCTTTCTTGAATAATTAAGGCACGCCCGCAGGCGTTTATTGGTTACAGTACACAGTTACACACAAAATCGAAGAAGAAAGACACGATTGGTCAAAAATAAATTACAGAAATAATTGATTGGCTAACTTCAAAACTGGCGGAAAGAAATGATTAATATTGCCAACCCACAAATGAAAGAACGAAATTTAGTAATAAGAAAACTTATGAGTACAAAATATCTTCAAGAAAGTTCCCTCACTTCGCACCGGGGTGCATGATCATAGATTTTTAGTAGAGACATCTATGAGACAATGTCCAAACTTCTTGATAAATAGTAAACAAAAACACGACGAAATTAACACAGTGACATCTTCAGAGCAAAAATTTAAGTAGATCCTGTTTTAAGTTCACAGTTTCTCCTGTAGAGGAGTACCTTAAGGCGGAAAATTCAAATGTGCGGCGTAGAGGTGTACCAGCCTGTACAATAATAATTCAGGTACTGTCGGTAGACATTTTTATCTGGCGCCATCTACGTTCCTGTGCGTCCATTTCGTCCATTTTTTCTGAAAAAAGAACAACATTCCTAAATATTTTGAGTGTTATTTGATAAAATCCGAAAATGGTCCTTCAAGAACGAAACACATCATTCTATTCTAATTAAGTTGTTTCTTTTTCAAGTGTTATACTGTTAACAAATGTTTCCCTTTTCAGGTAGTTTATAAATTAATGTATTCAAAATTAGATTCGGTATACTAAAGAACCTGACGGTTAAACATTAACTGAGTAGAAACTATCGGGCGATCTGTGGTTGAATATTAATTAATTTTCTTGAATAAACACCAAATGTGACATCAGAAATCTGTCAGATAGACTCTCTTCCGCCCTTTAAAATTCCTAAAACCTTAGCCATATTTGAAGCTTTGATCTTGCTATTGAGAGACCAATAATCCACCTCTGATCCATAGATGTGTTTTTCTACACCCGGAGAAATAACAAAAGGCATACGCATGTGTATACATTCCTATGAGTTAGATAATGAAAACTGTGACTAGCTGGTAATTCATTGCTTGCTTTCTTGCCGGAAAATTTAGTGTAAAAGAAATCTAATCAGTCGATATACTCAATCCTAAGATTAGTAGTTGATTATTTGTATGAAATTATGAAAGGGAAAGGTATTACATGTACGCGAGGAAAGGAACTGAAGTTATGCTGCTGAAAGTAAAAAGGATATATCAGGATACATTTCAGGATCTAATAGGTTGTTAATAAGTCGAACAATACATTATTAATTCCTTTGTTATTACTTAAAAGCAAACATTTTCAGCCCAGATACGACTGAAAATGTTAATTCGTACAATGCAATTATAAGTTCACTGATCGGCACTTTCATATTGTTTCAAAAATAAGATTAAGGCCCTCTATTAAAAACAGGACACCGGGAAATAATAAGTTAACAATTTGTAGTCGATCATAATAATTATTTTCCTTTTTTTATTTGTTTACCCTCCAGGGTTGATGTTTCCCTCGGACTCAGCAAGCGATCCCACCTCTATCACCTCAAGGGCAGTGTCCTGGAGCGTGAGATTTTGGCTCACGGGATACAACTGGGAATGATGACCAGTACCTCGCCCATGCGGCCTCACCTGCTATGCTGAACAGGGGCCTTGTGGAGGAATGGGAAGATCGGAAGGGATAGGCAAGGAAGAGGGAAGGAAGCGACCGTGGCCATCAGTTAGGTACCATCCCGGCATTTGCCTGGAGGAGAACTGGAAACCACGTAAAACCACTTCCAGAATGGCTGAGGTGCGAATGGGACACCCCTCCCCCACTCTCTTTTTGCTAGGGGCTTTATGTCGCACCGACACAGATAGGTCTTATGGCGACGATGGGATAGGAAAGGCCTAGGAGTTGGAAGGAAGCGGCCGTGGCCTTAATTAAGGTACAGCCCCAGCATTTGCCTGGTGTGAAAATGGGAAACCACGGAAAACCATCTTCAGAGCTGCCGATAGTGGGATTCGAACCTACTATCTCCCGGATGCAAGCTCACAGCCGCGCGCCTCTACACGCACGGCCAACTCGCCCGGTCCCCCACTCTCTACTCAGTTGACTTCCCGTAGCTGAGTGGACCCCGTTCCAGCCCTCGTACCACTTTCAAATTTCGTGACAGAGGCGGGGAGTCCTACCCGAGCCTCCGCGAATGGCAGCTATCACGCTAACCAATACAGCACAGATGCGGACCAAGCATAGTTTATAAGCATATTCTAGGTTGGTTCACTTGCCTCTTACCCGGAGGTCCCGGGTTCGATTCCAGGTGAAGTGAAAGCTTTTTACTTAGATCTTAGGGCTGGTTCGAAGTGCATTCAGCCTACATGGCTAGAATGTGTTATCTATGTGACGGTGAGATAGAGCCCCCGGTCTAGGAAGCCGGGAATTACGGAAGAGAGTGCCTGCGGGCTGAGCAGCGGTCGCTTTGTAGACCAATGCCCTTCGAGGCTGTTGCGCCATGGTGTTTGGTTTTGGTTTATAACCTTGTAACGATTTGCTTACATTCTTTACCCGATACCTCCATTTCGAACTCGTAGTTGGGCTGCCTAATCAGATGAAATGGGGTCGCTCAACGGATACCTCAGGATGTTCAGATGCCAAGTAAGACATGAAATCTTACTTCAAGTTACGCTTTACGTGAGTATGAAAAGATTAACAACGCACGGGAGACGCCTATAGAATCTCATGACATAATAGTAATAATCATCAACCAATTTCTTAAATCAAAGTATTCAACGACGTGAGAACTGGTCATGACTAAATGGAGTACTTAATTAATCAACAATTCACTTAGCTAAGCAACTAACTTACCAACTAGGCTATAATGAAATAATTCATGACACATAAAATTGTAGAAAAATAAAAAAGATGTTTATTGACTGAATATTGGACTATTAAATTGGAATTTTATCCAAGGCATTAGGCCTACTTGTCATTGCGTATTTACAAGTGTGGATTGTGAGTCAGCGCTGGCTCGTAGAAAGAGAAATAATGTCTAGTATTAAACTATGTAGATCAGTTCCATCATGAAATCAAAATTGAGTATGTACATATTTACAATCGATCATTGGACATCTAAGGTCCATTCTGAAGTTAAATCATAGATACTACACCATCATAATTAAGTTGTTACGAGAGCTCATTTGCTTTAAGACTAATTAAACAAGTCTGAATAAAACACCCGGTTAAGCGGAAGTGTATTTGAAGTCCACTAATAAGCTCAAACTTGAAATTAAACCAAATTATAACTTTAAATTGCAGGACTGAACTGTATATCACGGTTATATTTAATCGCCAATCATATTAGAATTGAGCGTTGAGAATATTAAATAGTAAATCTTAGCTGATACTCAGTAAATGACGAGTCACTAATAAGTAAATCCACATAAGTAAACTCGAATAAGTAAATCTGGATGCGTAAATTTGAATGCATAAATCCATATGAATAAATCCGAACTCATGCTTTATTACTTCTTTCACGTTGTGCATGGACAACTACTTACGGACTAAGGCATTTGTTCCTAGTGCCTGTTAAATTTGGTTCCTACTCTAACATTTCCCTAGATGTTGTTTGTTGAGAAAATGCAAGTTCAAACAGAGTATATGTTAATCTATTCAGCTATCTAACTAACTTCAACATAACCTTTGGCTGTCATACACATGTCTTTTAGAATCAATGTCCCTTTCCTTCGTTATATTCCATAACATTCTACTTCAATGCAAGCTATTTTATTCATACGCGCAGTTACAATGCAAGTGCTATGTCGTTGTATTCAGAAACATAATATCATATTTATCGGTGTCGTGAATGCATTTGGTCAAAACACAGCTATAAAACGTATCGTAGTATTCCGATATTCATTACAGCACATCTAAAGTTGACATGCGATCCCGTCACAAGCATAATTCTACAATAGTAAATTCTATTCATACCTTGGCTTAGGTCAATCCTGCGGTGTGGGCAATCTCACGTATACGAATCTAAAGAATGTAGCGTGGCATATCTTAAACTGCAGGCACTCAATGGCCCCTACGTAGTGGGTATAAAACTCCTCATATCACTATATAACTCATACTTTTCCTCAAGTTAGCATAATTGTATCCTTATTTCAACATTCATATAATATCTTAACATCGTAGCCTCAATATTAACTCGTCGCGTTTCCATATACGTGACCATGTCAAAACTACCACACTACGTTTCTTAAAACAACATTTTAAAGTTGCTATATATCATAACCAATGATTGAGTTCAATGCCCTTATTGCGAAGAAAAATAATGCGTGATTCCATATGTTTATTTTACACCGCGCGCAACCAAACGTGACGTCGACTTGTAGTATTACCAATACGAAATCTCTGTAATCTGCCAGTATGTCATTACTATCGGCTGTTTCCAAAATTCCTTTTCAAACCTCTCGCTACATACGTGTATTTTGACCGATATACGATAACGTATATATCCAACACATTAGAATCTTATGCTATATTGCTAGATCATGTAACTACGGACTTAAGTATCTCACACTTCACTGGTAACACTCACTTGCATTTCTTATATATCGGTATTATATTCAACCTATCGGCACATGCCTAAGGCACATGTGTAGGCAAACCAAAAATTATGCGATTAAGTATTGTAAATGACTTAGCTCGCTCATGGTTGGTCCTGCTCCAGCTGTTCTGCTTCCCAAATGGATGTAGTTGGGTCTGCGGTCAGGTCATGGGTTGGACATATGGTACATCATCTGCTTCCTCATCACGGAATTGCTGCCTGGTTTCTCATTCCCTTCCTCATCATGAGTTGGTTGAATGGTTTCCCGTCGCCTTCCTCATCATGGGTTGGTCGAATGGCTTCCCGTCGCCTTCCTCATCATGGCTAGGTTGTATGGCAAGATGTACTGGTCCCCAGCTTGGTCCATCATGTATATTTAGCACATCATCTTCATAGTATTCTTGTCAGCAACTAAAATATGGATTACAGCGCAGTGAACAGCCATTATATAATCCTTTTTGAAGTTTGTAATCCTTGAATTATTATTTCTTTTGTTGGTCTCCGCCGAATATCTTCGGTCTCGT
The DNA here is from genome assembly GCF_040414725.1 of Anabrus simplex. Taxonomy (NCBI): domain Eukaryota; kingdom Metazoa; phylum Arthropoda; class Insecta; order Orthoptera; family Tettigoniidae; genus Anabrus; species Anabrus simplex. The sequence continues at coordinate 89,471,653 of NC_090269.1, read as the reverse complement.
TGGTGTTAATTTCAGTGAATCTATCTCTGTCGGCTTCTTCTTGTTGATCTTGAAACCTTATTTTTATTCTGTTTCGATAAATCGAGATGTATCTCTTCTTGTATGAGATCCTTTTCTTTTAGATGCTGGCTTGGTCTTCCTTTGCAGGGTATATATGAAGTGCGCTCTGTATCCGCCCACGCGTATTTCGTGGTACTAGCTGATTTCTTCTTTTTAATACCTCTAAATCAACTCTGCTTATTTTCCGGTGAATTAACTTGTTTTCTTCTCTTTTCCGACGCTTTCTCCTTTAGTATAGCCTCAGATCGTTTCTTCTTCCTTTAAAATTATAGCGCGGTCGGCAGTTCCGTCTTCACTCTCCGTTGAAAAAAATTAAAATGGGGTTTTCTTAACAATCCGTAGTTTTCTAATTTTTTCGTAAAACAATACAGTAGACAGTCCACTGTCCGTTTCACTCTCAATACTCGACAGTTCCATGACGTGTCTGGCCTTCTATGTCACCGCAACTGGTGTCTATTCTTTGCTTCCTAAAGATCAAATGGGCCATACCTTCACTCGGCGCCATTTTGAAAGCTGTCGCGGAGGTGTGAACGGGCGCAACCTTGATCATAATTATTGCTGGAATGACAATTTTATTTTTAGTATTTTAAACATAAGTAATGTTTTCACCGGATTCTTATAATTCTCTTCTCTTCTTGTAGTCTTTTGCACTTAGAGGAAGCCAGTTTTGTGCACACCTCACTTACTCTCTCTCTCTCACACACACACACACACACACACACACACACACACACACACACACATATATATATATATGTATTCATATTTGGTCAGCCTCCGTGGCTTAGGCGGCAGGAAGCCGGCCTCTCACCGCTGGGTTCAATGGTTCAAATCCCGGTCACTCCATGTGAGATTTGTGCTGGACAAAGCGGAGGTGGGACAGTTTTTTCCGGATACTCCGGTTTTCCCTGTCATCTTTCATTTCAGCCACACTCTCTAATGTCATTTCATTAATCTTTCATTAATCATTTTCCCAGAGGAGTGGGACAGGCTTCAGCAGCCGGCATGATTACTACCTTCGCCGCTAGAAGGGGGCTTCAATCATTCCATTCCAGACCCCGTCAAATGACTGGAAATAGGCTGTGAATTTTCATTGTTTTATATATTTATTTTCATCTTGAACTAAAGGAGGGAAGCAGTATAACCACGCAGAAAACACTACGAGATGAAATGTTCCACTTTAAACTTAGTCATAATTAGCATGTTATTGGACTGCAATGCGTTTAAAATAACAGCCATGAATTGCAGGACGCTGGACTGCAAACGGTTAATATTTCCAAAGAGCTGAGTGTAATTGTAACTTTGCTTCTCACCAAGGCAACCACGTTTTCAGTCTCAACCAATGCAAAATGGGACTTTTGAATTATAAATTCACGTCTTTATGTTTCACAATTCACGTAAAATTGAAGCCCCGTGGCTGAGATACCGATGTGAAGAGTCACGAAACTATTCACTTCCATTTTCTTCTACTCTTGAGTACACTCATCCCTATGGAGTAGATTGATTTTGAATAAAAGGAAAAGACAACAGATCAGATTGAAGTGGTGGTTTAGTAAAGCAAGCGTGTTTTAGTAGCTGTAAACAGGAACTGTTATGGACTGGGAGAGTGACAGTTGTGGCTGACAGAAACACAGAGTGAAATAAAGGATGACAGATGAAAGTGGCCAACTGCTCTGTTTTGCAGGCAGTAGTTGTGAGAGAAGCTAAATACACCGAGCTGAAGTATTGTATGACATTGGTTTAATGTATCTACCTCGTTAAATTATAACAGAAACATTCAGTGGTACCTTGTGTTCTAGGTCAGTGCTTATCTAGGCCGGCCCTGTTGCGTATCTGTTCATACCGATGTTTCAATGTTGCACGTTCAAATCCCAGAAGATTCCGTTGGTGTTAAAGGAAACACCACTAATCTACTACGCTGGTGTAGCAAGGGGAGAGGTGATACTCCCACGTGGCGCGTCTCAGGTGGCGGATAGGGCGGTCCTAACCGGCTTGCCGGCGGACTTGAGGGAAATAAAATACCTCTCGCGGACCAAACACACTACCCTCCGCGGGTGGGGGACGCACATGTAGAACAAATCCGCGGTATCCCCTGCCTGTCGTAAGAGGCGACTGAAAGGGGGGACCAAGGAATGATTGAATTAGAACCATGAAACTACTTTTGATTCGTACCATCATGCGGGGAACACCATGGGTTGCCTGTACTTGCGAGCAGTACCACTAAATTAGGTACGAAATAGGTTTGTGATTCGTAGCAGTAAAGAGGCTGGCCTGGGGGGTTTCCAGTACCCGTGCGTCGTACCCATGTGAGCAACACCGCGGGTCTGGGCGTAACCTGTGTGTTGTACCGCTATTTGAGCGGCACCGTCGGTCTGCGTTGCCTGTGATTGGTGCCCACTATGTGAGGAATACACGGCAATACAGGCACCCGTGACTAGTACACCTAGGTGAGAAACTCATCGGTTTGTGTTGGCTCCGAGTGGCGCCATTGTGTGAGAAACACCATAGGTCTGCGTTCCCTGTACGAAGTACAACACTTGTGAGTAGTACGATCTTGTGTGGAACACCGTGAGTTTTCGCTACTTTTGATTAGTACCCCAACATGACAAATACCATGGTTCTACTTCACTCGCAACATTTACCATTCTGTGGGGCTTTATATATGGATTTTGCACCCCTTTAGACATCAAGCATCATTTTGCTTTATAAGTGGTCCCTTGGTCAGTGATACTATTATTTACGATCCTTTTTTTTAGTCTGATTCACTGTCTGTTTGATTTTTGTTTTTTTGTTTGGTTCATGTAAATCCATTCATTCTTCATGACATTTTTTATTTTTTTTTGGTCAGTGAATGAATTTGTATTTTTTGTTATTTCATTTCGTACCATTAAGGGCCGATGACCTCGATGTTAGGCCCCTTTAAACAACAAGCAAAAAAAAAAAGAAAAAGGAAAAGAGAACAGAACTGTGAGTAACTCTAGAGAATCTCACTCCCAATTTTCCCTTGCTTTTCCCGGTAACGTGATTTTTTGAAGGAGCCGATCTCCTCCTTATACGTACCTCATCAGAGTTATGAGGGGTCGTTGCCTAGTTTTCTTCCCCTTAAAACAATTATCAGCAACACCATCAGTATCACCTTTTTTTTTTTGCTACGGGCTTCACGTCGCACCGACACAGATAGGTCTTATGGCGACAATGGGATAGGAAAGGCCTAGGAGTTGGAAGGAAACGGCCGTGGCCTTAATTATGGTATAGCCCCGGCATTTGCCTAGTGTGAAATGGGAAACCACGGAAAATCATCTTCAGGGCCGCCGACAGTGGGGCTCGAACCCACTATCTCCCGATTACTGGATACTGGCCGCACTTTAGCGACTGCAGCTATCAAGCTCGGTACAGCGGGGTTCAAACCCACTATTTCCCGAATGCAAGCTCAGAGCTGCGTGACCCTAACCGCATGGCCAACTCACTGGGTTATCTATGTCTGTATCTAAATTATGTGTATTATTATTGTTCCAGAGATGCTGTGGAACGCAGAGGTGAAAGAAGGTGCGGGCATGGATGGGTGGATAGAGAAAAGATTAAATAGCAATTTAAAACTTTAAAATTTTTGAATAAATTTCTTCCCTCCTTTTTCTCTTTTCAAACTTTACATTTTCCTAAACAAATAACGAAATCAGGTACAAGGTCTAGCTCTTGAGCTTGAGTAACAGTATTAGAAAAATCTCGAATAATACGATGACAATCTTTCAACAATCTGAGCTTAGAGCTCCCTAGTTACAACCTTAACAAGAGAACCCTTGCTACCTCCAATGCCTACTCAAACAGACTGAGATCCAAAATTTTACACCAAATTTCACAAAAACAAACACTAAACACTCAACAGTCTGATTTAGCCAGACACAAAATGAAAAAATAGTAGTTGACATTAAGAGGGTTAACCAGAACCCATTATGGTGACCTTTGTTAAAAACAACAGGTAAACGTTACTGGCCAAAAACCAAAATGTTAGGAGGCAAACTCTTGCACTCCTTGAAATTCACATGAAAATATTTAAAACCCTATGTTGGCTTACGGCCTGAAGTTACAGATGGAGAGAAAGTTTACAAAATTAAGAGATTGATTTTAAAGGTTATAAAATCAGAGTCACCTCAATATCAAATTGGAAGGGAATACAAGAGGGTAACTCACTCTTTACACTATAAGTTCGGTTGAGTTCTTAAGACTTGTTTGACAGTTTACATTGAGAAATATAAGTTATATTACGAAAGAAATTTGAAACCTTCCTCTCGAGCTAACTTTCAAAGACTATTACATGATTAAACAGCGTCTGCCATTACCTTGACCTGGTGGACCTCCCGAAGATGGACGAGGCACCCCTTCTCCACTACAAACACACATTAAACCTCTAGGCTGGAGCGATCACAAAGACAACATGGCCCGAATGATCCCAGCTTCTATAGTGGACAGGAGGGTTCCAGATTTTTCAGGGCCGAGGCCCTGACACACCCACAATTCCTATTGGTTAACTTAATAAAAATCAAATATTTCTTATTGGCTGAAACATTAACTTGGCAGGAAGAAATAGAAGTATTAATAACTTTAGAACAACAAAACCAATTTACAAACAATTCAGTTTTACCAACTGATGAATACCAAACTTATCTTGAATTTCAATTGTCCTTCTTCTCATCAGAGGGAGTACCAAGTTTGAGAATAGAGACCTCTGTCGAAGAACGTTCGAACTTCTTCCACTAGCAGTTTCAGAGTTTAATTATAGATGGCCTTCCACAAGGCGCTTACAAGGCTTACTTACAGCAAACATATGTAGTTAAGAAAGACGAATGAGTGAGAAATCACCTGAATATTCGTCGATGCGTCAGGCAAGGATGTCATCTTTACTGTTGAAGCTATACTCCGATGCTATTTTCAAGAGAACACTAGGATATACGGAAACGGGAGTACATGTCAGTGGGGAAGTAATAAACACTACGATATGCAGATGATACGGAAATCCTTAGTGAGGGTATTGAGAGTTTACAGTTATTTTCAGAGAAGCTTAATGGCACTGGTGAGGAAATGGGCTTAAGTATAAATGCTGACAAGAAAACAGTAATTTATTTGAGCAAGATGGAGAACAAGACTGCAACTTTAAAACTTAAACGGCGTTCAGTCCAATAAGTAGGCAAGTTTAAGTACCTTGGTTGCTGGACTGCTGACGCCCTAAACCCTGTGGGGCCCCAGGGACTCTAAACTTTGGAGAGTGGATTGGTGACAGTGGGGCCCTCAGCTGAGTCCTGAAATTGCTTCCACTTACTTGTGCCAGGCTCTTCACTTTCACCTATCCTATTCGACCTCCCTCGGTCAACTCTTGTTCTTTTCGGACCCCGACGGAATTGGAGCATTCGAGGCCTAGGGAGTCTTTCATTTTCACGCCCTTCGTGGCCTTTGTCTTTCTTTGTTCGATACTTTCATTTCTCGAAGTGTCGGGGTCCCTTCCATTTTTTCCTCTCTCATTAGTGTTATACAGAGGATGGTCCTAGTTGTACTTCCTCTTAAAACAATAATCACCACCACCACTAGTGACGCCCTAAATCTCGATTTGGAAATCATGACTCATATAGATATAGATCGAACAATCTTTAACAGAATGAAATCTTTGTTATATAATGATGTTCTCAATTTAAAACTCGGACAACGCGCATGGCAAAATACTGTGTGTGGTCCACCCTCCTCTAAGGTGTCGATACATGGACCGTAAAACAGCACTCAGTTAAGAATTTGACTATACAGAAGAATGATAAATGTCTTCTGGGTACAAAATGTCAGCAAAGAACAGGGTTTAGAACGAGTACACTATAAACGAGAACTACTGGTTAGTATCAGAAGCAGAAAGATAGCCTACTTGGGCCATATACACAGTGGTGAGAAATACAAGGTTCTGCAACTTATTTTGAAGGGAAAGCCTGAAGGACAAACTGGAAGAGCAATGAACAACAGTAATATGTTGCAGAAGACCGGAAAGCATTAGCATTAGACTGGGCATGACACGCATAATAATAATAATAATAATAATAATAATAATAATAATAATAATAATAATAATAATAATAATAATTGTACCGGGCGGTACACCTCCGCGCCGCTAATTCAAACATTGCGCCAGTTGAAACTCCTCTACTGGAGGAAGCTTGAACTTTAACTTCCACATTAATGCTAAGATTTCCCAGAAGATGTCATTTGAAGAGTTCTGAACTGTGTCTTTTTCGATTTATTTTTGTTTTCTCTGTAGTAAGAAGTGTGAACATTCTCTTCTAGATGGCACTACTTAAGAACTATAATTGTGCACCCTAGTGCGAAGTGAAGGAACTTTTTTTAAAAGAAATTTAGTATGTATAAGTTTGCTCTTTGTTAAATTTCTTTCAGTCATTGTTTGAGTTGGCAATGTTAATCCTTTCGTTCCGCCAGTTTTGAATTTAGCCAATCCCGTATTTCTTTAATTTTTGACCAATCAGGTGTATCTTCTCCAACATGGATATGTTGCTTGACCCTAGCCAATAAAGTGAGGGGGGTGTGGGTTGTCATTCATGAAACGTCTCGAATTTTCCGCGAGGGTATATAAACTGCTGTGTTTCTGGTCTCGGTGCCACTTCAGTAACATCTTTCCTAGTGTGATTATATAGCAGGGGGCGGGAAGCGCCTCTTTCTTCGGGCAGCTGTTCAACCATCAGGTAATGGCCGTTTTATAACTTATTTTCTTGCCAGCTCAGCAGTTTAACCCTCGGGGCGGGTTCGAAACGTTCCTCATGTAACCTATATTCAAAATGTAAAAGACACTTGGTATAAATTCTGTCTCTTTAACTACAAATTGGGATAGAGAGTGCCTAACCCTCTCGAGCTCCCATTCATTTTGTTTTGAGGTGACTACGTTTTTATAACAGTTTCCCTTCTACTCGTAATGTCATAACATTTTTCAATCGTGTCACCTCCGTAGTATGGGATTAGCCCTTGCATAAGCGGCCTTGTGCCAAATAGGATTTAAAGAAATGTATTAGGAGTGAAGTTTCGCCTCCTCTCAAGTTGGTATTTTGGAGGCCATGTAATTGTCCGGTTTCTTTACGGAATAGGCCTCAGTAGGTTGGGTATTTTTACCCCTGTTTTCATGTGCTTGAAGGTCAGCTTGAAGGTGGAGTTTGATGTGGCCTTTGATAGGCTTGAACTTTGAGAGCGGGTTGCTCTTTCTTAATGTTGGTTTCTGTGTGCCTCGAGCAGGCTTACTGAGTAATAGGGAGCAAGTGCTCCTGGGCATGATTGGGGTTTTCTGCCCCTTTGTCAAACTTTGTTTTTGGGTAAAATTGGGCTAATTGCTCAAGAATTGTGAATCTGGGGCTCGAAGCCCACAATCCATTAATAAACCGTAATTGTACTTTCTTAACTTGTGGATATGCAAATGAGTTCCTGTTATACTTGTTGTTTCTTGATCTTGAAAAGAAAATATAACCTTGTAAAATTTTAAATCAACTTTAATTTCGTAAGTTGAGACCTGTTCATCCCAGCACCTTCTTTCACCTCTGCACATCCACAATACACCGTAACAATAATAATAATTGTCAATTGTTCCAACAACGAATAATACCGTTTGTCTATGACATACGATTCTTATTGTAAGTTCGCCGCCAGATGGGTCTTCATTTATTCATTCCGTCCCTGACCCGGTCGAATGACTGGAAACAGGTTGTGGATTTTCATTTTAATTATGATTGTTGTTGTTGTTGTTGTTGAAAAACTGCGATGTTGCTCTTCACTTACCAAATGCTCTGAAATTTATCATGTGTACGATAAATGTAATGGATTTTCATTTCATTTCAAATAAGAAAGACATATTTGTGCAAATTATTTTCTCTTTGTTTTTAGGTAAACGGAACAAACTGCTGAACGAACGAATTCTAGAGTCGACCACGTCTGTACATTATGACGTAAAGGTAGGTTGTTCTAATGGATTAAAATTGTTCTTATATTTGGTGATATACAGTATATGTCAGTGTGGCCTATTATAATGTTCATGGATATTTGATATACTTGCGATGGGAAAAGATAAACATACGCAACTAATTTTGTACAATGATCTGTTCCTACTTGATTAACTGAATTGCAAGCAATTTCTATACTGTGATATCTTAAAGAAAACATTTACAGTTCAGCGAAATTGCAAGTACGGTGTTGTATAATAGTAAGTCAACTCGAATGCTCATTTTTCCTAGGTGACGGGATTTTGTCTGAATGATACTTCTTAGAAGCAGGATGGTCAGTTCTAAGCATGAAGCGGAAACGGAAATGCATGTAGGTGCATATTGTGATAGAATCCATGAGCGACAAGATAATATTCAATAGGACTGAGATATAAGTTATAATTAAATAGACGACAACGTTACACGAAAAATCTTGCAGAATATATAAGAAGTGAAGGTATTTTTATTGTTAAATATACTCCTGTGCAAAACCTAAGGATGGAAGTAAATTTCGCATGTTGTGTCACTGCCAAGTAACATAGCTCGATGAAACTTGAACCATACATTCGAATAACTGCTACAGTATGGTACTATAGACAGCTGCGATGAGACGAACAGAATTTACACTTTTATGCAGAGATACGTAAGCCACTGCGACTCACGGTGGTCCCCTGGACATCACAAAAGAAGGGACATGGTTCAGAAAAGGGAGTGCGATCACCACGGACAGCGATGCATGCTCTGCTACGTGTTGCCATGCTGGCCACAAGATTGGTAAGGACATTTTGTGGTAAGATGTTTCATTCTTCCACCAGCGTGGTTGACAACTGCAGGATGGTCGTTGGTGCATGTGGACGTGCTGCAATACATCTGCCCAACATGTCACACAAGTGCTCGATGGGTTTCAAGTCGGGGGAACGGGCAGGCCAATCCATTCGCCGAATGCCCTCTCGTTCCAAGAACTCCTCCACCTGCGCTGTTCGATGCAGTCGTGCATCGCCATCCGTAAAAATGAAGTCAGCGCCGAATGCATCCCTGAAAAGACGCACATGAGGAAGGAGTCCACTGTCACAATGTTGACCAGTGAGTGTACCATTTTCAAAGACTTGGAGGTCGGTACGCACATGCAGCATAGTGCCTCCCAACACCACAACACTTGGACCACCAAAATGATCATTTTCGACGATGTTTCAGGGTGCATTACATAATCCCACCTCTCGCCAGATGAAGGTACGTCTAGAATCACTACTCAGACTTAAACTGCTCTCATCTGAGAAGAGCACGTGATTCCACGCCTCGTCGGTTCAGACCCGATGCTCTTGGCACCGTCGCAAACGATGCGCCGATGTGTGGGTGTCAATGGAACACAATCTAATGGTCGTCGGGCAAACAGATCACCCCCATCCAGTCGCCGTGCCACTATATAGCGTGAGATATGGTACCTTGCAGTCGTGTTAAATGTGGTTGCAATTGCACTCGCTGTTTGACGAGTGTCTCTTCTTACCTGTTGCACAATGTAGTAGTCATCTGCTGCTGTAGCTGACCGTTGTCAACCCCTCTCTTTTCTTCGGGCAGCAGTGCCTGTGGTTCGAAGTGCTCTCCATGCACCTGAAACAATGCTGTGAATACCAAACTCCTGGGCTACACTTGTCATACTTCGTCCTTCTTGCAGTTTCCCGATGATTCATCCCCGTGAAAAGTCATCAAAGTGTTGTTTCCGAGCCATGTTGTAATAAACAACACCACCACAGTGCACCGTTACAGCTCACTCATTGTCTCACATTGTCATGTCCCATTCCTTCAACTGCCTCGTTTAGTGGGGCCAGACCCATTTAGAGCTATAGTCGCGCTGACCTCAAGCCAGATTTCTATGCATTTGTGGGAGACCTCTGGATACATGTTACCTCACTTTCATTTATTTCCACCGACTAATTGATATGTTATGATCCTTAAGTTTTGCACAGCAGTGTATTTTACAGAAATGCTTGCAATAGATTTTACTTTATCCCAAAGTGAATAATGTTAATTATTTGTGCAGCTCATGCATGTATGGAACGAAGTTGGATCTAGTTATTTCAAAGCTGTTTTTATCTACTTTTATAACCATAAAGTACCTTTACCAGAATTGATCAAGTGCATACTGCTTGAAAAATTCTTCAAAGAACTATACAAGAAGTTCATTTTGCCTCCGAACCTACTACGCTGGCGTAGCAGGGAGAGAGATGATACTGCCACGTGGCGCGTCCCAGGTGACAGATAGGGGTTTCGTAAGTGGCTTCCCGGCGTACTTGAGCAAAATAAAATAGCTCTCGCGGACCAAACGCACATCCCCCTGTGGGTGGGGGACGCAGACGAAGAATACACCCACCGTATCCTCTGCCTGTCGTAAGAGGCGACTAAATGGGGCGACCAAGGGATGATCGATTTAGAACCATGAGACTACTTGTAATTAGTACCATCACGCGGGGAACATCATGGGTCTACTTTACTTGCGAGTAGTACCACTGTGTTAGGTACACAATAGGTTCGTGATTAGTTGTTTGCTACTTGCTTTACGTCGCACCGACACAGATAGGTCTTTCGGCGACGATGGGGCAGGAAAGGCCTAGGAATGGGAAGGAAGCGGCCTTGGCCTTAATTAAGGTACATCCCCAGCATTTGCCTGGTGTGAAAATGGGAAACCACGGAAAACCACCTTTATTGGTCGCACTTAAGCGACTGCAGCTATCGAGCTCTGTCGTGATTATTAGCAACAGAATATGAATCAGGGTGGGATTAGTACCACTACATGCGGAACACCACGGGCTTACGTTGCCTGTAATTAGTTCCATTATGTGAGTAGCACCACGGGTCTGGGCGTTTCCTGTGATTAGTACCACTATATGAGCTACACCGCGGGTCTGCGTTGCTTATGATAAGTACCCACTATGTGAGGATTAGTACACCTATGTGAAAAACACCATAGGTTTGCTTTGCCTGTAAGGGGCGCCGAAATGTGAGGAACATCATAGGTCTGCGGTACATGCGCGTATTATATCGCCTGTGGGTAGTACCATAATGTGTGGAATACCGCGAGTCTATGCTACTTTTGATTCGTACCGCAATATGACAAATACCATGGTTCTTTTTTTTTTTTTTTTTTTTTTTTGCTAGGGGCTTTACGTCGCACCGACACAGATAGGTCTTATGGCGACGATGTGATAGGAAAGGCCTAGGAGTTGGGAGGAAGCGGCCGTGGCCTTAATTAAGGTACAGCCCCAGCATTTGCCTGGTGTGAAAATGGGAAACCACGGAAAACCATCTTCAGGGCTGCCGATAGTGGGATTCGAACCTACTATCTCCCGGATGCAAGCTCACAGCCGCGCGCCTCTACGCGCACGGCCAACTCGCCCGGTAATACCATGGTTCTACTTTACTAGCGATAAGTACAATTATGAGGGGCCGATGACCTGGATTTTGGACCCCTTTTGACAACAAGCATCATCGATTCAAAATTGTGCTTTAGAAGCAGTCCCTGGTCAGTAATACTGTTGTTTTACGATAGTTTCTGGGAATGTGGGGCATTGCGGGTCGGATCCACTGATTTTCTAAATTCATATTAACCCGTTCATTCTTCATCATCACGTTTTCAATTCTGGTCAGTGGATTATTTTAAACTTTAAAATTGTCATTACATTTCGTACCATTAGCGGCCGATGACCTAGATGTTAGGCCCCTTTAAAGAACAAGCATCATCATCATCATCATCATCAGTACATTATAACATACCTTTAAAAATAATTATTAAACAGGGAATAAAAATACACACCATTAAAAAATTTGACGTTTCATTCTTGAAAGATTCGGGAGATAGTAGGTTCGAACCCTACTGTCGGCAGCCCTGAAAATGGTTTTCCGTGGTTTCCCATTTTCACACCAGGCAAATGCTGGGGCTGTACCTTAATTAAGGCCACGGCCGCTTCCTTCCCACTCTTAGCCCTTTCCTGTCCCATCGTCGCCATAAGATCTATCTGTGTCGGTGCGACGTAAAGCAAAAAAAAAAAAAAAATAACAACCCTTGAAAGAACATCATCAGATTCTATCAAGTCACACTCAAATATTTATGTTTATTTCTGTTTAATACTTAGGAACATGAAAACTAGCACTTATCTTAATAATGTCCTCCTTTGTCTCTACTCCAGCATTTACTGCGAGGTTTTGGAAAAACGGTTGCTCTGTCATTTACGTGGGTCCAGAATGGCTTCAGTCCGTTGACCTACGTTCGCTACGTCACGCCCCCCTCCTTGTCTACGTCAGTGACACGCTGTGTTTTATTACTTTTTAATAATGTGCTTTTTATATGTATGTTGTAGCATAATATTTATATTTAACTTGTGTGTTCGACAGACTGGAAAACTATTAAGTTACATTTAAACTGAGTTGACATTGGAAAGAATGGCTTCCTTCTTAACAAATAACTTATATATAATCATAAAAGGAAGTGTTTGTCTGTGTGTCTGTCTTTACGCGATACCTAGCAAAATCTACAGCACGCAGATATCTGAAATTTTGAACATAGGTAGATGGAAAGGGGTCCGAATGCACCTCGAAGCCGGGATTGTCATTTTCGCTTTCGTTGGAGAGTTATGAACGAAAAACCATCGGAAAACGTGCATTGGGATATGACAATCCAACGTGCTGTCACCAAGATTAAATGCATAGAGTCGCTGTCGCTAGGCAACGTACATAAGATGGGCAGAGAACACAATATTCAAAGAGCCATTTTACGTCCAGGGCGTAGGAAACCGTTTTTGGTCTTATATGATGTGAGGGCATATGACTCTGTTGATGCTCTGCAATGTACACGGCTCTGAAACTGATGACGAATATCATTGAAGCCACCATCATTACTGAGCATGCTGCGGACGAAGTAGTATTCCTCGGACTGTAAGTCCATTGAGTAGGAAGCCATTTTCGGTCCGCGACACGAGGAGCCATCAGCCCGTGATATTCGGAAGTGTTTGGGTTTATGTGTGCGAAGCACAGTCAAATCTACGGCACACAGAGATCTGAAATTCTGACATAGGACAATCTCTTAAATTTGTAGGACTTCGAAAACGGTGCTTTTGCCATTGTCAACTGCACGTGGATTTTTCAAGAGTTCGAAAGGCAAACACAACACAGTATACATCTTACCTCCAAACGGAAGGCCATTAATATAGTTTATTCCTAAGCTCTGTAAGGAAACAATATATTTTGTATTATATAACATGGACTTTTACATGGTTTTAATATTATTTGTACCATCCATCAACCCGGTATCTTAAGCATTGAAAGTAAGAACATAATATAAATAAAATAATGTATTTCATGCAATTTACGTCAGAACGATGTGAGTTAATTTTTTAAAATTTCCTTTAAATAAATAGTTTAGAAACATCTAACGGTTGAATTAATAAACGCGGGCAAAGCCGCGGGCACATGCTAGTGTTTGTATATTATTATTTTTAGTGGACGCCAGAAATTATTCCATTGTTGGGATTATCAGGCTGTAGTTCGAGATAGTTCCGGACAGTTCTATACAGGCCGAACAGGCTAAAATTTTAATTTTACCAACGGTTTGTTGTTGTTAATAATACACACTCATAATGAGGAAATCATAAATATTAAAAGTCCGGCGACGAATGCATTCTAATATGTGAAGTCTTGCGTGTAATTTTATCATGATACCGTTAAATTGGCTCGGCACACCATCGGAGTTCACGAATCACGAAATGGGAAATACTAATGGGTACCCAAAAATTTACAGGAAAAACATTGCCGTGGGCGAAGTTTGTGTAGTATGCATTCCTGCCGCTAGGCGTCTATAGCGTATCTCATTGCCAGTTCAGTGCCGCCTGTGTTGACCTGGCTTGTTCTGTTAATCTGCAATGATTGTTTTTGCTAGTGCTGATTTGTTCTTGTTTCGTATTTTATGATGTCAAGTTTAAGTGAAACCTTTTATTGGGAAGTTTTAAGAAGATTGAACAACAGTGTTTGTCAAAGAACACCCGATTTTTGGCAGACAGCAGACTGGTTCGTCCACCACGACAACGCACCTGCACACACAGTCATCTCCTTTAGACAGTTTTTGCCTAAAACTGGCATGGTTCCGCTGCCCCACGTCTGACCTGGCTCCGTGCGACTTAAAAAATATTAGAAGTTAATAAATATAATATAATTTCCTCGCATGAAAAAGGGGATGAAAGAACACCGACCTGACAACATTGAAGAGGTCATGGAAAAAATGAGGGAGAACCTGTCAGCCATTTCTAAATATGACTATAAAAATGTTTCGAACAGTGGAAGCACCGGTGGGACAAATGTATTAGTTGTAATGAAGTGTATTTTGAAGGAGATAAGTTGTTTTGTAAAAAAAAAAAAGTGAAAATATATAGCTTTTAGGAAATCATTCCGGTTTTTTGGGGACCCTCTAGTATTATGATGTACAGTTTTACAATGAATTACTGTCGTTATTCTGTACATTCCCGTCCTTAAAATAACCTGGACAACAGGAAATAACCAGGTGGTGTGGGTACATTGTGAAGGCAGTGATGTTACACTGTAGAGTAGGCCATGAAGCGTACGGTAAAGTAACTTCATTTGACAGGTTTCAAGTACTAAAAGCAATACTTTAGTGGACGAAATAATAAAGGTCCCTTAACAGTATTAAGAATATGGGAACTGAATATAGACATCATGAACGAAATCCGATAACTTTGGTGGACTAGGTAGACAGAAACGGCGTGCGACTTAACGTCGGGAATTCTGAGTAGGCCTACCTAGAGTGTAGGGTGCAACATGACGGGTCAATTAACATTGATGGCGTAGAGATTCTCAAAATATCTCAATTTAAATATCACGGATCAATTATCCAATCGGATGGTGACACGCTTCCAGATGGTCGAAGCAGAATCAACGCTGCCTGGATGAAATGGTGCCAAATCACAAGAGTACTTTTTGATAGGAGGGTGCCAATGTATCAGAAATCCAAAATTTATAGAACCCTCATTAGACCAGTGGCACTCAATGAAACGGAGTGTTGGCCAGTCATAAGGGGACACGAACAACAGCTGCGTGTCATGGAGATGAAGATGCTTCACTGGCCATGGGAGTCACCAGACTGGACCCAATCAGAAATGAGGATGTTCGGATGGCATTTGGTCTGGCTCCAATCCCTGAGAACCGTTTGCGATGGTGTGGCTACGTGCTACGCAGAAACGGTTCTTCATATTGCGAGAAGAGCATTAAACTTAAGACCTGAGGGCCGCAGTTAACTAGGGCGGCCAAAGAAGAGCTGGTTCGACACTGCGGGAAGACATGCATATGGCGAAAGTCCCTCTCGAAGATGCATAAGACCGCATCAAATAGAAAGGGAAGTGCAGAACAGCAGACCCTGCAATTAAGCGGGATAAATTCTAAGAATAAGAAGTATAAGAAGGAGGTACTTAAGAGTATTTTGTAAAAGTTTTCTAAATGATATGTGCAAAATAATCTTGTTTTAAAAGTATAAGGAAATGTCATACTGATACATTTTTCTCAGACTTGTTATAAATTTATAAGGAAACACTTTTCTTTGGAATAGCATGTGGCAACCAATTTGTTATAATGTGCTTAAGAATCTTTTAAAGTTTTGCTATCACAATTTTACCGACCTAAAACGCAAAAGGTAAAATTTTCGCACTTGCATCAATCTAAAAAGCAATTATTGTAAAGAGAATGTAATAAAAAATAAATTTACTATTCAGAATATTCTATTATTTAAATGAATACTTCAGAAATGGTCCCCTTCACACAGTGTAAGAGAGGACAGTTTTTACGTCGTAAAGAAGTAATAATATCTCTTTGTGCTAGCGGTGTAAAATTAGGGCGTAAAAATTAATATTCAATAGAGAAATATGTGGTAAATTCATGGAAAGGAAATACATTGAATTTTGAAATTGAGATGATATATGCAGTTAATTATAAAGTATAGGCATGCAATCCCTCTATATTTCAACTCGTTTCATTTTACCGTAAGTTGTATTAAAACTTCGAACGTGTTAATGCGAGCATCTAATATTACAACTTGTTAAGTGGTTTCCTGCAGTGTTGGACATGTAGGGAAAGTGTTTGATGGTAGCTGTAATCCTCTTACACTGAGTAGAAGTTTATAAACATTTTAGTTGGTTGTAAACTCCACTAGTAGACAGTAATCTGCCTGACAACAGATGAACACAGATTGTACACGAGATAATTGGCTCGACTCTATTTGATAAGATGGATGTAAGTAGTACGACACACGAGCTTAAGGAAATGGAGGGCTTCTTCCTGAACAGTACAGAGATGCTACTTTTAACTAACTTTGTTTCTATGAAGCAATGGCCAGTGATATCGACCTTTTTCTTTTGTTCGTGATTGTACTTGGGAAATCAAATCTTCCTCAACCCTTTGTTGGCGTTGGTGTTTCCTGATACATGCCCCTCGTACTATTCAGGATGTGAATGAGGACTATCAGATAACCTGTTTGTCTCTAGTCTCTGCACTGGCCTGTGTAATTTAATTTTTACCGAAAAGGAAGCATATTGTTGTTTTGGGTTATTAGATTATAGATGGTTCGATGCAGCCTCCATGCCACCCTATCTTGTGCTATCTTCTACGTAATTACAACATCCTACAATTACTCTAATCTCTTTGTCTTATTCATTTCTCTTACCTACATTTCCCTCAAAATCCAACTGAACAAATCCTGGGTGCCTTAAGATGTGTCCTATCATTCTATCGCTTCTTCTGGTCAAATTTCACCAATTCGTTCTTTTCGCACCAAATCGATTGATCATCTCTTTATTCGTTTTTGTTATTTTAGAGACATTGAACGTTTCATTGAACATCTCTCTCGGTAAATTATTCTTCCTACAGATAAATGCGGTATTTGCTCCAATGTGTCCTATGCAGTTCCGATCTTCATATTACGACCTTTTCTACTTTCCAAAACACGAATCAGGGTTTGTCTAATGTCCGCCCACGCCATCTGTCCACTGAAAGTTTGGAACATACAACTTAGTCAAACGGCTCCTTACACCCAAACTCTTTCCTGTTCAAAGGTTAGATCATTTTCATACCACTACTCTTTTGTCGGAAATCACCCAGAACAAATCGTACTGGTTTCCTTTGGATGTTTTCCAGTTATGGAATCAAGTAATCCTGGTAAGGGTCCCATACACTAGAATCATACTCTAATTGGGGTCTTAATAGGGACTTACACGCCCTCTCCTT
The DNA here is from genome assembly GCF_040414725.1 of Anabrus simplex. Taxonomy (NCBI): domain Eukaryota; kingdom Metazoa; phylum Arthropoda; class Insecta; order Orthoptera; family Tettigoniidae; genus Anabrus; species Anabrus simplex. The sequence goes on along the minus strand of NC_090269.1, from coordinate 89,454,314 downwards.
TGTACCCTCACTGCAACTCATAAGTACCCTTATAACCATATGGAGAGATCTATAACTTGTATTTTACAATCCCGTAAATTAATTAATATCCTTTCTTATTAACAAGTAGGTAGCCGCCTCTGTGGTGTAGTGGTTAGCGTGATTAGCTGCCACCCCCGGAGGTCCGGGTTCGATTCCCGGCTCTGCCACGAAATTTGAAAAGTGGTACGAGGGCTGGAACGGGGTCCACTCAGCCTCGGGAGGTCAACTGAGTAGAGGTGGGTTCGATTCCCACCTCAGCCATCCTGGAAGTGGTTTTCCGTGGTTTCCCACTTCTCCTCCAGGCGAATGCCGGGATGGTACCTAACTTAAGGCCACGGCCGCTTCCTTCCCTCTTCCTTGCCTATCCCTTCCAATCTTCCCATCCCTCCAGAAGGCCCCTGTTCAGCATAGCAGGTGAGGCCGCCTGGGCGAGGTACTGGTCATACTCCCCAGTTGTATCCCCCGACCAAGAGTCTGAAGCTCCAGGACACTGCCCTTGAGGCGGTAGAGGTGGGATCCCTCGCTAAGTCCGAGGGAAAAACCGAACCTGGAGGGTAAACAGATGATGATGATGATGATGATGATGATTAACAAGTAGGTACTTGCAGTGATGTCCGCCTTCGACGTGTAACGATTAGTGTTATTAGCTGCCGTCCGCAGGGGCCCGGGTACAATTTCTTGCAGTGCCAGAATTTTAAGAATGGAAGAGGGCTGGTGGGTGGTTAAAATGGTACGTGCAGTTAACCTCCATCGGAGGTGTGCCTGAAGAGAGCTGCGCCTACTCGGGGAAAGGACACGACTTTACTTGCAGTAATCCCCTAGAGGTACTTTCACTCCATCAGCGCGGTAATTAACACTCAGACGACTCCTCCTTTGGCGGTAAAACTTAAAAGGTGACCTTTTATCCCGTTTAACCACCATACCATTTTCTGGTGCCCATCTCGCTACATTATCGAGGTCTTTATGCAGTCGTTGACAGTCATGTAACTTATTTTATTGCTCTATACAATATGTTGTTGTTGTTGTTTGAGTCATCAGTCCATAGACTGGTTTGATGCAGCCGTCCATTCCACCCTATCACGTTATCCCGTCCAGGGACGAACGCAGAGAGGGATATCACCTCTACCGCCTCGGTAGCAGTATCCTGGAGAGTGAAACATTGGGTCGGCTATACAACTGGGGAGTAAGACCAGCACCTCGTTCATGCGGCCTCACCTGCTATTCTGACAGGGGTCTTGTTGGGGGATGGGAAGATTGGAAGGGATAGAGACAAGGAAGAGGGAAGGAAGCGGCCGTGGCCTGAAGTAAGGTACTATCCAGGCATTTGCCTGGAGGAGAAGTGGGAAACCACGTAAAAGCACTTCGAGGATGGATGTGTGGGGGAATCGAACCCTCCTCTACTCAGGCGACCTGGCTGAATGTATTCAGTCCTCGTATCACTTTTCAAATTTCGTCGCAGAGCCGAGAATCGAACCCGGGCCTCCGGGGGTGGCAACTAATCACACTAACCACTACACCACAGAGACAATAGCATCTACCGCTTGAAACTTGTCAGTTAAAAGGAAAGGCAAAACTTACTTTTCTTTCCATCTGTTATAAGATATATTTGTGCAACAAATCTATTACCGTAAAGGGAAAGTTCAATTCTATGAACTTATAGGCCTATTCCTCAAATTTATTTTCTTAAGCATTATGGCAGTCCACATCAACTGATAGAACTAACTCTACTTTTAAAATATTGCTTCTAACAACACAAACTCAGTCTACAAAAATATCTTCCAGTCTGGAATCTACACAAGAAAATAACTAGCAGTTTCCCGCTGGCTCCGCCCGCAATGCACAAAGTATGGTGTTGTTCGTTACTATCCTCACGGATGTATTTGCAAAGTTCCGACTTAATGAAATAAAGCACATGATCTGCTGCGGTAATAGAATGTAATATTGTGTCAAGAAAACACTTGAAAATACAATACACAAAGAAATTGAATTAAACGTTCCTTGGAACAATACTACGCGCCGAAATATTAAAAAGTCCTTCAAATATCTTTTTCATGGAGACAAATGTACTCATAACTATTCTCATAATCTACCAATGTAAGTAGTTATTACCTCAAAAGAAAGCGCTTGATCCACTGAGCGTTTTTAGACCAAAACGAACTGCGTACCTCAATTGGAACGAAAGATATGATTGGTTCAATGAGAAAAAATGTTGAAGAAATGAGACGTCAAATTTAATGTGCACTCATAACTTTGCTCAGAATGAACCAATTTGAATAGTTAAGAGCTGCAATGAAAGAACCTGATCCACTGAGTGTTCTTAGGCCAAAACGAACTCCGTTCCTCAATTATAACTAAAAAATATGATTGCTTCAAATATACAAAAAATTGAAAAAAATGAAATCATTTGAGGAAGGTGGAAGTTAAGTGATTTATAGTACCTGATGACAAATTTATGCATGAATACCTTCAAGTTAAAATATAAATGAAGGAAATCGACCGGATAGAATGGCCGGACTGACTGACTTTAGTTTTCATAAATTTCTTAAATATAGACTATAAATAACTGGGCGACAATAATTATGCTTTTGTGGAGATCAATACAGTAATTCTCTGTTTGAAAAATACTGTGTTTAGAGGACAATGCTATCTGACAATGGACTTAATTCCACCACACTGTTCCATACCGAGATCCCACGGGAATTAACTTACACCAATGTGGAGCTAAAGGCTTCCTTGTACTCGCGTCTTAGGAGAACAAACAGAATCAAGTGGCATTCACTACCATTTGGCTCTATGAAGTGGTGGGGTTACTACTTTTTGAGATTAGTAAACTTCGTACCGTACTTGAAGTTCTTTGGATTTATTACTCACGGCATGTAATAGACTACAGTTAGATGTAACATAATCACTAAACTGAACTAAAACTAACCCTAGGGCACTACTGCCCATGAACGGCAGCGACCGATGCTCACCCGAAGGCCTGCAGTTTATGAGATGCCATGTGGTCAGCACGACGAATCCTCTCGCTTGTTTTTCTTGGCTTTCTAGGCCGGGGCCGCTATCTCACCGTCAGATATCTCCTCAATTCTAATCACCTAGGTTATGTGGACCTCGAACCAGCCCTCAGATCCAGGTAAAAATTTCTGACTTGGTCTGTAATCGAACCCGAGGCCTCCGGGTAAGAGGCAGGCACGTTACCACTACACCACGGGGCCGGTTAACAGAATCACCAATAAAAAACATTGGAGTTTAGCTTCTTTCGCTCTGGGTTACAGATTTATTTGACACCTCATTCTTAAACACTTCATTTATCTATTACCTATATTACAGAGGGAAATATTGCAAGCGTATGATGAAAATACTAATCTTAACCAGAAGCAGCTCACTGATCATCTACGTTTAGAACGATTTTAAAGAATCGTGATTCAATCACAGCTGTATGACATCCTCCTGACGAATTCCGGTGAATATGCAAGTAACTATGAAAAATATTAACTGTGATAAATAAATTGTGGTGAATTCACGGGATCACACTGGAGCTCGTGTCCACAATCTAAAATAAGAGGAAAATACAGTGTATATTTGCAGAAAGAAATCAAGTGGTTCCAAGGCATTTGCACCACCCTATACATCACTAGTCATATACAGTAGGTATCTGCGCTGTATAACTTAAAGTATACCCAAGCCGCAGAGTACGCTGTTTTAATAAAATTCACTGGCCACATTCCTTGTTTATTCGCAATGTTTGTTTTCCTGTATTGTTGTCCATAGTTTACGCTGGATCTGTTTGATCAAGTGGTCGCTTGTTTATTCACTAACACTTTTAAATATTCTTTTTTAAAAATAGACCTCAATTAAATGAATGGTCACTGCAGACTTTTTAAAATAAAAATATCGCCGCACTGTGCTGTAACAAAGTGGTTTTGTATTAAATTTTGTGAGCTGCACAGCTTTATAAAGTACAGAGTAAACCAGCTCCGCACCGAAGTATTACACACATTTGGTGACACACGCGCTAATGTTTGTGGAAATACTAGTCTGTTACAACTGGGTTTTTGTTGCTTTTACAAATTATATAAAGTGAGTGCTTATCTTCCACAGTCAACTATCCTACCCTTGTATAAAATAAGATACATATATTTTCTGTGTATAAAAATGAAGTGACATCTGTCTTCCTTACGAAACAACATCACAGAATTTTGGGAGATTCAGTGGACTGAGATGACTAACTAGGTTTCGTTACAAAATATTGACCTGATAATGTACTATTTGTGTAATTATTAGTTTTAAATCACGTAGTAATTGAAAGTAGGATAGTGTCTGCATATTTCTCTCTTAATCACGGTTAAACCACTGTACCAGTTGACAGGGTGCGAAATTGCGATGGGAAAGGAAGGTCCCCCACCCCCGCCCCAAGGATTATTTTATCTCAAATGTTCCTACCCACTAAAATTGCTCGGTGGTCTAAATTCAAACTTTCATTGTTGGGGAAGTCGTCCACGTGAAGAGACAATATTTCCTTCTGAAGACGCCGATCAAAGTTCTCTGCGAAATGCCCTTTTTCCTGACACGGCATAAGCCCAAAAAGCCTATATCATGTCTAAGTTTAGTTCTTGTTTCTTCTGTGACATACTTCTACATCGTTTTAATTCAAGATTGAGACGTTTCATTGCAATGTCGATGTTACTTCGTTACGAATTGTTTATATTTCAACAGGTTCCTTCCAGATTTTTGTTTTTCTTGTTAAAATTACTTATTCTGGTTTTATTGTTCTGTTTCTTTTTTACTATTTTAGTTGAGCAATTTATTAAACGTACTTTCATATTTGCCTGATGTGTGCATTTTTCCTTTATTCAATTTACACCGTAATATAGCGTTTTAACACGAAAAAGGAAGGCCATCTTTTCTTGTGCGGTCGAATTGCCGCAGCGGGAGCGCTTTCGGGACTTTTAGAGGCGCGAGCACTTGGAGGTTAAAGAGCTCTCTGTGAAGATGCTCACACGTAATACGGTGTAGTAGGGATAATACTTCAACTCTAGTGGTCACAGTCCCAAACGTTTTCACGTAAGAGCCCTTCTGACTACGAAAGTATTCTCATACTTCTATACAACTCTCATTGTATCAGAACTTTATCGAAGATTATCAAGAAATTCTATACAGTGTAACTTACTTTGTATATCCTTATGTTCAGAGTTTTATAAAAGGACTATATCCGTAACCGCGCAACAAAAGGTACAGAGATAAAATTGGGAAAGGAAACATTACAGGAAGTGTCTGAATTCACATAGTTAAGAAGGAGAATGACGGGTGATCAGAAACGTTTTGGGATATTGAGTAGGAGTGCTCAAGCTAAGAATGCTTTTAATAACGAGAATGACCTATTTACAGCAAAAACCATTATTCTTAACGTGAGAATGCAACTGTTGAAGACCTATGTATGGAGTATTGCTTTGTATGGAAGTGAAACTTGGACTTTAGGAGAAAGGGATGAAAGAGACTACTTGCATTTGAAGCTTGGTGTTATAGAAGATTACTCAAAATTAGTTGGAGAGAAAGGGTCACTAATGAAGAGGTGTTTGGAAGAGCAGGAGAGAGAAGATGTTTTATGATACAAACTAGCAAATATACCCGTGAATCTATACAGTATTCTACGTTGTATACGGATTTCTACGTAAAATGTTGTACACGCAGTGATTAAAATCGTATTTAATTGCATGTCTCTCTGCGTTATCCGAGAAACACCACTACGTTGTCTGCGATATACGGTGCGTGTTGGGAAGTTTTGTTGAAAATGGCAGGCCACGTTTCCTACTCCAATTCACAATCGATTGGGGGGTTTCTACTATAACGGTATGCTCACTCGCCTACTGCCATACAATGGAAATGTGGAGTTTTCATTATAATGAGAGGTCTCTTTTCCTAATCCCAGTCAGAATCGAGTTGAGAGGGATTGATTATAATCGAGAAATGCAGCTCTATTTAAATTTAAGAACGAAGTGGATGAATTGTAAAAATGATATGTCCCTCACTAAATTGTGATGATATGAGTTACGCATGTAAGAAAGCGGTAAAAGAGGAAAAATTTAGGTGCAGAGATTTATAGATAAGAGGATGACTTACAGTACTACTACTTAAGCCTAAAGCGGCAAGGCACAGGCCAAACCTGAAAGGAGAGAACGCAAGTAGAAGAGAAATACATTATTATTTATGGCCAATATTATAAAGCACATTACGGTGCGAAATAATGGCCTACAGTCCGTAGTATGAACAGCCTCCTTTAGTGCTATTCGAAGGCGATTGTAACCCTCAACGGTATTCCGAAAATACCTCGCAGAATGGCAGCTTGACGTCTCTGTTCTCTTCTACCAAACGAACAACGAAGAAATTGCAGGAATAATGACGAAAATTGCACTAAGTTACTTCACTGCTGGTAAGCAGCCCGGGATGTTGCCGGTAGGTTCGTTGTCGGTCTCTCAATGCAGAGCATGAAAGCCGCAGAAAATAATAATTTTCTCCGAAATCATGTACATAACAAACGTTGTTTAAAATGAAGGAATGTTTCACCTGTAGTCCACGTATTTTTCAGAAATTCATTAGTATAAAAGAAAATTGAAGAAAATTGTTCTGGTTTCCCTATAAACCCCCAGTTTATTTAATGATTTTTAAATCATCCCTTAGATGAGTGTACTCTAAATATGAAGTTGGTTGATATCTAACCAGCCGTTTTGCCGTGATGGTGGAACAGACAGACAAACAGACAAAGAGACACAAAAGCTAAAAACCACTGATACGGTCTTGAGCTGACCTAAAATGAATAAATATCTGAAAAATTGGCAGAACAAACGAAATTACAGACAGCGGACCATCTACATCTTTATTTATATAAATAAAACAGACTGCGGGTTCATCGAATAGGCCATAAACTTAGACATGTTGAGTCATTGAAGAAAATAATACAGGGTTCCATAGACGGAAAAAAATATAGAGGACGGCCAAGATTAAAGTACTTAACGCAAATATTAGATGACATGAGATGTGATTCCTACTACGAACTGAAAAGGAAAGCAGAGAAACGTGAAGAATGTAGAGCTGATGCCAACCAGCCTCATGGCTGATGGCTAGAGAGAGAGAGAGAGAGAGAGAGAGAGAGAGAGAGAGAGAGGAAATCACATGATTGAAAGGAAAAGATTACTGTAGAATATTTTTTACTGCTCTTTTACCATTTTGAACCGTCTACTTGCAGCTGGACTACGAACATGTATGCCATTGACCCGGCATCCTTTTCTGACACAGTATCATCATGCAAGTATCCTGTGGTATATTGGCAAGGATCACCTAGAGAATGGAATGACGCTTTGTTTAGGGATGAGAGCAGTTTCTGCCTTCATGCATGTGATGACCTTCTACGTGTGCATCATATTGCAGTCTGTATTCACCCTTTATATCTTCTTATTTTTCTGTTTACCCTCTAGGGTCGGTTTTTCCCTCGAACTCAGGGAGGGATCCCGCCTCTACCGCCTCAAGGGCAGTGTTTTGGAGCTTCAGACTCTGGGTACGGGATACAACTGGGGAGTATAACCAGTACCTCGCCCAGGCGGCCTCACCTGCTATGCTGAATAGGGTCTTTCGGGTGTATGGAGGGATTGGAAGGGATAGACAAGGAAGAGGGAAGGAAGCGGCCGTGGCCTTAAGTTAGGTACAGCCCCAGCATTTGCCTGGAGGAAAAGTGGTAAACCACGGAAAACCACTTCCAGGATGGCTGAGGTGGGAATCGAACCCAACTCTACTCAGTTGACCTCCCGAGGCTGAGTGGACCCCGTTCCTGCCCTCGTACCCGGGCCTCCGGGGGTTGCAGCTAATCACACTAAGCACTACACCACAGAGGCGGACGTATTCGCCCTCTCTATACTGCCCCAAATTCTAGAATCATGGTTTGGGTAATAAGCTGAAATTCCCATTCAAAGTAGTATTTGGGGAGGGTTCATTAAATAGCACTCGTTACATCCAGGACATTGTTAGGTCCCTTCTCTTGGCACTGCTGCAACAGGAGTTGTTTCAACAGGAACACACATTCCTGCTTGGAAGGGATGTGCTCTTCATGGTGTTCGACAACTGTTTTAGCCAACATGATTCCCATACCTCCCTCCTTTACAATACGTTTGAGACATGTGGCATACTCGGACGACGTTTAACCCAGTCTGTACGGCCAGCTCAATTGCGACGACAGTTGTAAGTGGCTTCGGATACAATACAACAGGATGGCATTCGTCGCCTATACTATTGTCTACATGCGAAAATACAAGCCTGTGTGGCTACGAGTGGTTACACTGTATATTAACGTGGCGCTTTAGTATACCTTCAGTACTTGGCATATATTGCCTGGTTTAGTCTATGCTGTGGATAATGTAATATCATCAAACTCTAGCGAGTTAAAACCTGGCACGCGGAGCCAAAGCCGAATATTTCTTGAGCTCACAAACTCCGTGGTGCGTAGTGAGGTGACGGGGACTAGGTATATTGCTCGCTTTCATATTGGAAAACGAGATGTAAAGATACTTTTGCCTGTACCCTAACTCCTTTCGAACTGCCAACGCCTGGGGAATGGAACCGGTGTTTGATTGTGGTTCGTCGCATCTGAGTTGATGGTCTTGGAATCGCTTCGGACTGTTGTTCGTAGTATCTGAGTAGAAGGTCTTGGAACAGCTTCTGCCACTCCATTCTTCACCTGGTGTGGTGAAAAGGGTGTTCAATTTCTCCACTGTACGTTTGCATAGCCTTCTCGACTTCGACAGTTTGCAGACTAGGGATTCCAGAGAATGGTGTTTGCTTTTAAGAAAAGGATATCGTGTAGTCCTTGCATATTTTGACGCAGGATACGCCTTTCTTTTCGTTCATGTACCGTGCCCCGCGCAAAATACCAAATGTCACAGGGTAATGCATAGAAAGTCCATCTTCATAACCTCTTAACTGTAAGTGATATCTAAAGGTTTAATATACGGTTAGAAGTGTGAAGGATGAAAATATTATTTAAAATTAGTTTCGTTAATCGTTGGTTTCATGGTGAGAGGTGATAGTTTCCCCAGTTTGTACATTGTTGAGAGACAGTAAAATTAGTATACCTCGTGACTCCGTGGAGCTAGAATGTTATGAGTAATATCGCTCATTCCACAGTCCGGAATATACCGCTTAGTAAAAAATGCTCATTTCCTCGATCCCAAAACTTCCCAGCCCCAGAAATATAACATTTTCGTAACATTACTCCTTTGTCTGAAATCGTCCAGAACAAACCGTGTTGCTTTCCATTGGATCTTTCCACATTCTCGAATGAAAGAATAATGTCGTATTTTGTCTTGTGAAATGGCTTCTGTGACGTTCTGTATTGAAGAAATAAATCGTGTTGTAGCCTAATGCATTCCCGTGTGAAGGAGTGTAGTTATTACGGAAGTGTTGAAATAGCAATACCTGAAATAATGAAGTGTCAGATAGTGAGTATGAGATTGATTATGTCACCTCACTAGATATCTATCAGTCGCAAATATGACTTAAAAATCAGGCATCGTTTAAAGCAATCGTGATATCATCTATAAAGTCATTGGCAAATATACACTAGTGTCCAAAAATGAAGCGTAAGTTGCAAGTAAGCAGGGCAATAGGAAATAGACTGTAAATCGCACGACATATGCACCTACCAACCTTACGTGTTCGCTCTGTATAGGAAATGAGTGTAACCGTAAGGTAAACACAGCCAGTGTCTGCGCCCCATATTTCCTCGGTCGTGTTTTCCCTGTTATAGTGTGTGGATTGTAGTCTCGTGGTGAATATGAAAACTAATGGCACAACAACGCCATTTGGATCCCATTTTGCACTGTAGAATACTCGGCCGCCTGGAAGCAGACCAGACACAGACCGAAGTCGCCGTATCCATGAATGTGCCATAAAATGTTATTTCCAGGCTTTGGAGACAATTTCGGGACACAGGAGATGTTAGTCGTAGGCCAGTACCAGGTCGACCAAGGGTAACCACCCCACAGCAGGACCGATATCTGGCCTTTAACCGCCCGACGAAATCGGAGTGCACCTGCAAGACAATTGTCGGCGGAGCTTGCAGCCGTCTCAGGGGTTGCCGTTTCCTGGCAAGTTGTGTGTCGGAGGCTCAGAACATCAGGGCTGTTTGCCCGACGCCCAGCGGTATGCATCCTGCTCACTCCAGCACAGAGACGGGCCAGTTTACTGTTGAGCTGTCAACATTGAAACTGGATCGTGAAAGAATGGCGGCATGTGCTCTTCACAGATGAATCCCGCTTCAGTTTGCAGAACGATTCCCGTCACAAATGAATCTGAAGAGGACCGGGTAGCCGATACAACCATAGGGACATCGTGAAACGGGACCAGTATGATGGTGGTGGCGTCATGGTGTGGGGTAGCATCATGTTTAATGGCCATACGGACCTGCACATCTTCATGGGTGGTCCGAGGAATACTGTCAACGCTGATAGATACAGAGATGAGGTACTGAGACCACATGTTTGACTGTTCAGAGGTGCAGTTGGTCCAGAATTCCTCTTAATGGACGATAATGCCCGACCGCACCGCGCTGCTCTGGTGGATGAATTTCTGGCTGGGGAAGACATTCATCGCATGGACTGGCCAGCGAGGTCTGCGGATCTGAATCCTATAGAACATGCTTGGGATGCATTGGGGAGGCGAATTGCATCCCTTCAGCCTCCATCAAGAAACCTTCAAGACCTTCACATTTCCCTTTAGGAGGAATGGGACCGGCTGCCACAAGAGCTCTTGGACCATCTGTTAGAGAGCATGCGACGTCGCTGCGAAGCATGTGTGGCCGTTAGGGGTATCCATGCACCCTATTAACAGCATATTTTGTTGTAGAAGGCATTACCAAGTTTTGTTAGTTGTTGTCAAGGGTGTACCTTAGCTAACAGAACCTTTTTGACACTGTTTTTTTGGACACGTTGTGTAACATATGGTGTGTGATTCAGCTTCCGTTTGTTCAGCAATCCGTCTGACATTCCTATCAGGCGGTATGACCTCGTTTAGTGATCATGCTTGCAGTTTGGACACAGGTGTATATGTAGTATTTGAGGTAAATTGATTTTTCATTAAATTAACTATCAGTTAAATTACATTCCAACAAAAATAGTGTACATGACACGTATCTACGGCATGTGTTTGGTGCGTTATATTATGGCTGCAGTAGTTTGATAGCTATGTCTTTCAAGCTCCTAGTAGGTCTAGAATTTCCATCTGATGACCAAAAAACACTGTTCAGAAATGTGCAACTGTCCAATTCGTCGGATATTTGGCATAATATAGAATTTGACGACGTTATAAAGGGACATAGTATGGTATTAGTTGTTTTGTTTGTATACTGTGTATGTTTAAGGCTTCTTCTCTTCCATCAAATTGCGGTGTTAAAACCAAGTATCAGCTTAGTATTAAAAATATACAGGGAAATGTACGTACAAAGTATTTAAAATGTGGCGGGGGTGATCCCCATAGTGTTAGTTATCGGTTCTGGGGTTTGCACACGACCATCAGTGATATTTACCTCAATTTTCACTGTACCGAAAGAAGTACCGGAAAAAATTTGGCGATTGGCTGTCACTTTTGTAACGGCCGCAGGGTTTTTATGGTTTCTTAGATTTAATTATTAAATTATCTCTTCTATACAAATGACCACAGTGTATTCACAATGACAGCTAACCACCAACTGAGCACGCGAATCAACATAGCGCCATCTTGTGAGTGTGACGTCACATATTTAGCACAAATTTTGCCTTAATTTGAAGCGCTATTTCTAGAAAACTGCGTTTCAGTGTTTTAATTTTTTATTTGCAACCAGTAGCCTTGTTCTTTATCTCTCAATTAGGACATTAAACTTAATCGTAAGTTTAAGTTTAATACTCTCGATAATATATGCGTTCTACCCAAACACCGAAAATGTCGTAACATGTTTCTTTCCATGTACCTGTTGTCGAGGAAAAAGTCTACGTAAAATAGTTTATAAATACATTTTTTCATGAATGCCTCTCCTGTAATATCAAACATAAGAGAGAGACATTGAATTTAAGATTTTAGGCACCCTTTGGAGTCTTTCTTCCACCTCATGAAACATGTACATAAGTATGTCTTACGGTTAGGGGTCATCTGAATATTTGCGTCAAGAGATTAGCGATAACAAAATTTTTGATGCGATGTCACCTAGCAACCGTCCAACCTGTAATGTGAAATATTGATGGGTGACCATGACTGAGAGACATTATAGAAGGCTCTTAAATGAAGGATGCCTCACATCATCATACTTCAGAGACCTGATAATTTCATTAGTGTTAGTTTCATAGGCCCCGAATCAGTTTTCCTCTTTCGATGCAGTGAATTTTACACTTGTCGATTCATAATCTCATACAGATATCTCTCGAAAACGATTCATTAGATGCGAATAACTTAATCGTTATCAGTTAGATTTTCAGTTATTGAAAGACCTATTTAAGGTCATCTGGGTTTTCTAAAGGGAAATTTTTACACCATTAATTTGAAGAACGCATATAAGATCATACTCGTCGTGTTTGTAAAATTAATTATCAAGTTTCTTGAAAATTCCTCTACCACTCTCCCGTGATGCTGTAAGAGTCAAACAGATAAAAATAAAACTGAACCTAACAAATTCCATTGTATGTTCTATCCGGTGTAAAAACCAAGTTTTGGGACAGATATTTGCACACCTAAACCCCGATGGCATGATGGCGTTACTTGTTGATGCTAGAATCCAGCCGGTAGCTCCAAGAGGTTTGTCAAGAGATTCCCTGGCTTTGAACAGTTAATGTGTGATTTGGGCGATGGCTCTGTTTGTCCAGTCGCGGTGCGCAGCTGCATTATCTAACACGAAGTGAGACAGTAGCGTGCGGTTTGCTCTGCCACTAACGAATTACACTGAGATAATCAACTACAACCAGCTCTCTCTGTTTCCTTTCTTTGTGTACGCCGGAAGTAAATGAGAACGAGACGCTCGGATACCCTCTTAGGAACACCACGAGATTACACCTAAAAGAATTACAGTGTACAGTAGGATCTTTCTGGCAACAAACAACGTTCTATTATCAAATGCAAAAGCTTAATCTTCGGATATAAAAATGAAACGAAGTCTGTCAGTCTCTCTGCCTTTAGAAACATCATGTCTAAACTAATGAGCAGGATTTCATGAACTTCTGCACAAACTTTCTCAAACGAAACTGTCACATGACTATGTTTCACTTTTTACTCGAAAAAATGTCACTCGCGATGTAATGAATCACGTAATAGTTTAAAATCTGGTAGTGTCTGTTCCTTCCCACTCAATAACACCTATACTCCAAGGAGCAATTGTGGTAAAATTTCGTATGGATATATTTCCAATATTTAGTTAAAATATAAGCTATTCTCATTTTTCAATAATTAAACCTTTCAAACGGTGGGCCATGAATTCCTAGGTATACTCATGTTCATAAAACAAGAACACCTTGAAAGACTGGAGATAGGAAGTTCATATTCACTGGGCATGTGCATTTGTATGTGCTGAAGAACAGGTTCAAGGTCCACATCGATATCTTGGAGCACCACCACCGACATGTAAAATGTGCCTGCGGCTCTCGTTGTCGCCATAAACCGAAGGTAATTGATCATTGTGACTCGAAAATACGTGCAGGATGCCTCGCAGAAGTATGCGAGAACCGTACCGTCAAATGGGTGAGTTTGAGAGAGGGTAGATTATTGGCACGAGAGAACGTGATGCATCCATCCGGGAAATTGCTGCTCGTGTGCGACGAAGTGTGTCGGCAGTGTAAGGGGTGTGTACAGAACGGCTCACAGAAGGCCGTAGAACACGACGAGATTGGGAAGATCGACACCTCATCCGAATGGCATTGCAGGACAGATCTCCGTCGTCCTCGGCTCTGGCGCAACACTGGAACAATGTAACACATCGTACACTTATCAGGAGAGACAGCCCGTCACCGTTTATTGCGGTCTGGCTTACTGGCGCGTCGTCCAGTTCTCTGCCTACCTTTGACTAATGTGCATAAACATGCTAGACTGCAATGGTGTATGGAACGACGTCCCTGGGTACCGGAATGGCAGCAGAGAGTGTTTTCGGACGAATCCAGGTTCTATTTGTTCAAAAATGATGGACACATTTTGGTTCGCCGGGGATTGGGGAAAGCATCACATTGACTGCATTCACACAAGACACGCAGCACCATATCAAGGCCTTATGGTATGGGGTGCTAATGGGTACAATCACAGTTAGTGCAAGTACAGGGCACTGTGACGAGTTTGACCTATGTGAATGACATCCTGCGACCCGTAGTCATACCCTTTCTGCACGACACCCCAGACGTCATACTTCAGCAGGAAAATGCGCAACCACATGTTGCTACACACACACGAGCCTTCTTGTTGTCACAGGATGTCAGACTGTTGCCCTGGCCCGCCCGACCACCGGACTTGTCACGAAACAAAAATGTATGGGATATGCTGATGAAAGGACGGGCGCGGCGCTGTGACCCATTGCCAACCACAAAAGATGAACTGTGGAACCAGGTGAATGCAGCGTGGCTGGCTATACCACAGGACGCCATTCGCACCTTGTACGCGTCGATGCCATCACGCATGGAACAAGTTGTCAGTGCTCATGTAGGAGCTACTGTCTACTAGGCAACAGGACACATGCTGAACCTAGGTGACTGAAATGCTAATCGTTTCTGCAGAACATACTAATGAACATGTCCTGTGCATATGAACTCCCTATCTCTAGTCTTTCAAAATATTCTGTTTTATATGAATATGAGTGTATTTACTGAATTTAAACGTGTTTTATATGATATAAACCGAAATAATTGCCAAACGATGGGTCCTTTCACAAAACAAATCCAATGATCACTAAAAATCCATTGTCTACAAAATACATATACATTTTTTGTGACTCTAATACTTCCTCAGATAACGCGTTTACGTGCTAAAAGCGCGTTTCGCAGCCTCCAAAACTAATCAGCATGTACATCAAACTGACTGACTGTTGTTACCGGTGGTGTGCTCTGTTGACATAAATACTGTACGTCCTATGGCTGAGGGCTATCTGAAAGCGGTACAAAATGTATAACCCGATGTTACCTAGCAACGATTGATGGATGACCATGACTAAGAGACATACAAAACATATTTTTGATCATTTAATATTCGCAATGGAAAATTTATCACCTTCCAACATGGATATGTTTTGAGGCTGGAGGGTGGGCGGGGGGGTCTTTCTGGAATGACCGTAAGCAATTCAGCGTCGAATGTTTTGCGTCGACAAAATACCGACAGTGAAACCTGGCAACCAGTGTACGTCATATGAGTGGAAGAACGATGCCACGGAAGGATATGTTTTTGGAAGATATTGATGTTGGACTTATTAGACCTATAAAGAAAGGCTGTAAGTAAAACAATTTCCAATAATTGTAACGCGAAAACATTCATTCAAATTCTGAATATTGCGGAAGAAAGAGAAAATTGTTTACCCTATTTGTTTTCGATTTATTGGAACTCTTTATCTCCCCTGCGGTGGAGTGAAAGGATGCATTACAAGGTGAGTTTACAGTGCGGTTAGGGGCGCGAAGATTTCAACTCACATCCGGGGGATAGCGGGTTCGAACCCCATTGTCGGTAGCCCTGAATCTGTAGATAAATTTGGAATTTAAGATGTCATTGCGGAGCAAATACTCATTTATAGGAAGGGGAATTACGGAGTGGAATAATTTACCAAGGGGAATGTTCGATGAATTTCCAACTTGTTTGAAAGCACTTAAGAAAAGATTTAGTAAAAAAATTTAATTTTTTTAGTTCACGACTTGCTTTACGTCGCACAGACACAGTTAGGTCTTATTGTGACGAAAGGCTTAGGAGTGGAGACTAGGTGACCGTGGCCTTAATTAAGCCCCAGCATTTGCCTGGTGTGAAATTGGGAACCTACGGAAAACCACCTTCATGGCTGTTGACAGTGGGGTTCGAACCCACTATCTCCCGGATGCAAGCTGACAGCTGTGCTTTCCTAACCGCACGTCCAACTCGCCCAGTAGGTAAAATATTGATAAGATATCTGCCATCTGGGTTACATCCTTAAATGTAGATCAGTGGGGATATCTTTGGGAAGTTTATGAATAATTGCATTCATTAGAGTAACGACTGAGGTACATTGTAAATAAGAATGAAGTGGTTAGCTTAATACTTAGGAACAACGCAGTGATTTCAGAGGACAGAGTGTGCAACGAGTCGTACGTTTTTTAATATTTGCAAAATGATATGAAACTGGAGGGGATGCGGGAAGGAAGTAGTTGAAAGCAGGGGCAATTGCAAGAAGCAAAGTTTGTCATATGCACCGGAAATGCACGCATAGAAAGATTTCAGCGACGCAAAAATTGCGAGAGGGCTAGGATTAGGAAGGTAGTGGCCGCGGCCTTAATTAAGGTACAGCCCCAACATTTTCCTGGTGTGAAAATGGGAAAACTATCTTCAGGGCTGCCGACGGGTGGACGGTAGCATTTGTATGGTCGGGGGGTTGGGGAGTGGGATGGAGGGGAAGCTTTCCATCCTAAGTTGTGAGTGTGATTACTTTATTTGGAACGAGGAGAGTTCTGTATCCCCATCACGAAGTCAAAACCTTTAAACTCAGATTTACACTTTTGAGGACGTGTGTAGCTCTGCAGTTCATTCAGTAATACACAAAAAATGAGTACCGGATTAATTCCTGGAGGCAAAGATGGATGAGCATCGGAATAACCAATCTATATCACTTTGAGCGAGGATTTTAATGGCGGAAAAATTACATTCCACTTTTCCAAGGGCGTTCATGGCCTGTCGAGAGATAGCTCACTTCACAATTAGACTGTGTGTAAATATAATATGAACTAAGTCAACTGTATCTAAAAGCTAGGCAAATTAATACACTAAGCGTTTCGTTAAATTATCAAATGAATCGTCTTCGTGAAAGGAAGCTATTCATTCTTACCATGTAGTTCTCATAATTGTTAACCATATACTACCAAAGTCAATTAGGTTGTGCTAGAATGTACAGTATGGTGTACACTTACACAGCACTACATGGCCCCTCTGTATAGTTACTATTGGCAGCTATGCATGGCAGTCGATGTTGGTACAACTACCAAAATCGTTACTGAAGGATACTGTGTGGTTGCTGCTCTTACTGTGATGATCTCCACTCTAGAATAAAGCTTAGGCCCACGCAGCTTTCCTTGCAGGTGGGGGATAAGAAATAAATTCATGGTGCGAGATCATGTCAGTATGGGGGTGTGGAAAACGGTGGCATGTTGCCTTCCCAGCTCTTCTTGGACAGGCACAGAGCGATGAACGGCTGCGTTGTTGGGTTGTTGGGTAGAGCCATCCAGTTCTTTTAACGGCACATATCACTGTGACGAACTGAATGATGCAGACGCACAGGGTCGCCTTTAAACTATACTTTTTTACAGTATCTCCTTTTTGGATGAATACCATGTGCACACTTTCTAATGAGTCGGAAAACGGCCTCACTATCACTTTGCCTTTGACCTGTCTTACAGTGGTTCTCTCCGTCGTGGCGACAGTTTCTGCACTGGCATTGGTTTCAGGCATTCCAAGATTATCCTTACAGTATCGTTTATCGTACTATCAATCTGAAGCGTTCCACACATGAGCGGCATTCTCAACGGCTGACACACACAGAGCAAGTGCAGAACTCCTCAGGGTGTGCGAACTTTCTCCCCAGGTGCTGCCGATCAGCTTCTTGAGTGTGCCATTGCGATCACTGACCTTCTGTTTCCTGTTCAGACATTGCTGCCTGTACGTTAGAGCGCCGTCTACTGTGACACCTAGATAAACTGGCGACTTCTAACATGTAACCCGCCTTCGCGATAGTAACGGCGCCTGCCCTTTGTACATGTCCAAACCATTGTAGACGACTCTCGATCACTTTTCATGAATCGGTGCAACGTTAAATCTCTCCCTGATGGATTCATTGGAGATGCGATCCCGTTTAGTGATGCCAACTGTCTATTTCAGCATCTTAGTCACCATGACAACCAGTCGACGCTCTGTCTCTGTCGTAGTCGGTTAACATTTGCAACCATACAGTGCAACAGGTCGGATAGGTTTTTGATTTTAGTGTATCTTTCATCCTTCAATCGCAAGTGAAACCGGTTGTTGTTCACTCCTATCAGAACATGTAATAATAATAATAATAATAATAATTGTTCCGGGGATTCTGTGGAACGCAGAGGTGAAAGAGGTGCAGGCAGGAATGGGTGAATATAGAAGTCAGAAGATGAATTTAAACCTTTAAAACTTGAGCTAAATTTCTTCCTTATATCTTTCCAATTTTTTTTCAAAAATTACTTAACAATTCAGGTACAAAAATTTAGCTCATAAGCTAGGATAACAATTTTAGAAATTCAGAACAATCAACTAATAACCAACTGGCAGCTTTGAGCTTCAAGCTCCCTAATTACGAATTTTACAGGAGAGCTGCGGCTCCTTTCTACCAACAGTCGAGGAGATGGACCTCCCAATTTTTACATCAGAAGGAAGAGCATCTTTACCTTACAAATTCACACTTTCCAGGCTTATCAAAGGCACAACTTACATTTAACAAAATAACACTGTCTTGTAAGTTCAACAGTCTGATATCTTCAACATAAAATGAATGAAGTAGAGTTTAACAGCGGTAACAAGTACCCGTTCTGCATGGCCTTTGATAAAAACAAAATGTTAAAGTTACTGGCCAAAATCCAAAATGGTAAGGAGGCGAAAATTTGCACTCCTTGAAATTTACCAGAAATGCTTAAAACCCTATTTGGCCTTATAGCCCGACATTACAGAGGCTAAGCCTATACTACGGAGGACACTAGATGGAGAAAAAGTTTATGTTACAGAATTTACAAGATAGATTTTAAAGGTTACAAAATCATAGTCCCCTCAACATGAAGTTACAATACAATACAATACAATAGATTTACAATACAATAGATTTATTTTGTCTGGCAAGTTTAAGGCCATTAGGCCCTCTCTTCCATCTAACCAGAAAATACAGTTTTTACATGTGCAAAATTGAAATAAGTACACTTACAATTGAAACATCTTGCAACTACTAAACAATACAATATTATGATAAAAAAAGGAAAAATAGGAGAATGATGATGATGATGATGATGGAGATGATTATTTACACAATTATGACATGATTAGCTAATTTCTATTATCCTTGGTAATAACAGTGGGATTATATAAAGTCTATAGTTTGAGGAAGGCTAAATCTACAATTTTTACATAGCATTACTTAGTAGGTAGCGGTGACAAAGTTGCCTAAAACTAGCAGGTGAGTCTCCTCTGACAGAGACGGGTAGTGCATTCCATTGTCGTGCCGAAGAAATAACAAATGAGTTTGTGTATCGTATGGTGCGGTGAGGTGGAATAGATAAGAGTGTATCAGATTTTGACCGTGTTCCAAAACTGTGATTGGATGAGAGGTGGTGAAATTGACTGTACAAGTAGGGAGGTGAGCATGAGGAGAGTATTCGACGAAGAAGGCATAAAGCATGAAGATTACGGCGCTGTTTGAGTTTTAGCCAACCGAGTTCATCGTAGGCAGGTGTAACATGGTCAAAGTAACGTAGGTCACATATATAGCGAACACAGGCGTTTTGCGCGTGTTGTAGTTTGTCGTTAAGAGTAGTAGTCAGGTCGTTGTACACGGTGTCACAGTAGTCGAAGTGAGGCAATACCATAGTGCAAATAAGGCGTTCTTTTAATATTCGAGAAAATATGTTGCGGAATCTTCTAAGTGAGTTAAGTGTCGCAAACACTTTCCTGGAGATGCTGGTAACCTGCTGCTTCCAAGAAATATGTTCGTCTATCATAACGCCGAGATCTTTGACAGATTCACTGAAATCAATGGGTGAATTTTGTAGGTAGAGTTTTGGTAAAGTGAATTTGCTTATAGTTTTTGAACAAAGCCGAGGATGTGAAATTATTATAGCTTGAGATTTTACGTTATTTAATCTAAGTCCATGCATGTCAGTCCAGTTACAGATTTCTTGTAAGTCTCTATTGATTTTTTTTATTTCCTCGGTTTACTTTCCGGTTCACAGTGCAAGTATAATTGTATATCGTCAGCGTACCTGTGGTGTCTGCAACTGTTTACTGACGACGTAGTATCATTGATACAGACAGAAAATAGAAGCGGTCCTAGGACAGACCCCTGTGGAACACCAACCTCTACGGATCGCCAGGATGAATATTCATTGTTGTTGTTTCTTACACACTGCAGACCACCGCGGAGGTCTGAATTCATCCACTGAAGACTGTTTGTCGAGAACTGGAGTTTAAATAGTTTGGAAAGTAGTATGTCTATGTCAACAGAGTCGAAAGCTTTAGAGAAATCAAGAAGAGCTAGTATGGTAACTTGTCTTTTGTCCATCGCATTGCGAATGTCGTCTGTAACCTTAAGTAGTGCAGTACTAGTGTTGTGGTTACGTCGAAAACCAGACTGGTGTTCGTCAAGATATCGTGTTTTTGCAAGTAGTTGGAGACTTGTTGGTGTACAATGAATTCTAGGGCTTTTGAAAGGACCGATAATATACTCACAGGTCTATAGTCAGTTACGTCTTCAGGCGGTGATTTTTTAGCGAGCGGGACGACAACGACAGCTTTCCATAAGGAGGGATACGTGCCAGTCATTAGTGAGTGGTTAAATATGTGAGTTATAGTAGGTAAAATTATGTCAATTATTGTCTTAATAAGTTCTAATTCTATGTTGTCTATCCCTTTGGACTTCGATTCTAAATATGGCTTGTTTAACTTGCGAGGGTGTCACATGTGAAAAGTAGAATTTTTCTCTGTCAGGTGCAGGGGAGTTGTACTTGCTGTATAGTGTTCTATGTTTCCTTTCTCTGTCAATGGTATGTCCGGGAGTGGTAAAATACGTATTGAGGGAGTCCAGGGATATGTCAATAGGATGGTCGTCTCTTTGTTTACCTATTCCATGTCTCTTAGTTCTCTCCAAGCCATAGCAGGTCTAGTATTTTGATTTAGCAGGGTATGTACATGTCTAATTCTAGCGTTGCGGACTGACTGCGATGTTTTATTTCGTAGCCGTTTAAATGCATCAAAATTGTCTTGTGTCGGTTGTCGCTTAAACTTTCTATGAGCGGCATCTCGTCTTGCCATTAACTCCTTTAGCTCTAAGTTTAGCCACGGTGCTGGGGCTCGCGTTACCCGTACTGTTTTTGGCGGGGCGTGTCGATCATAGAGCGCTGTCAGATATTCGTTAAATATGTTTTCTTTAATCTCAATGTCGTCAACTGTTTAGTATATGGTGCCATGGAACATCTAGTGCGTCTTCAGTGAACATACTGTAGTAAATTTTAGTGAGATCTCTGAATGTAATAGTCCTTGGTTTTGTCTTTCGGGTCTTTAAGGAGTAGGATATGTATATTAGGTCATGAGCTGAAATTCCTGGTACAGATGTCTGTCCGTGTTGTAGTACTTTGTCTGTATTCTTGACAATCATTAAGTCGATTGTCGTGTGTGACGTGGCGGTGTGGTGAGTAGGGAGTGTTTGCAAAATGCTCATATCGCAAGATGTAGTCACGTTTAAAAGCTGCCGACATTCGGCATTGTTGTTTCCGGTGTCTGTGTTAAAGTCGCCCATGACAATTACATGTTCATATTGCGGGAGTACGCGTAACAAAGCATTCTCTACGTCCTCCAAATGTCCAATCGCAGGTGGCTTGTACACCACACAGACAGCACATTTCTGATGGGCTACGATTATTTCCAAGAGCAGGAACTCCGGTCTTCTATTGTATTCGCTATCTGAACATGCAATTATCCTAGGCTTTAAACTGGTTTTGACTATCGCTGCTAGACCTCCTCCCCTCTTTCCAGCTCTGTCGTTCCGAAGTAAACAGTAGCCAGTCTTCGAAGGGATCAGATCATGAAGCCAGGTTTCAGTGAGAAGGCAAACATCAAATACGGGACAAGTTCTTTAAGTTCGTGGAAATGGGCAGACAATGAATGTACATTTAGATGGGCTATATGGAGACCTTTCGGGAAAGAGGAAACTTTAGCTAGGAGCAGGTCGCTAGTTGAGTGAGAAGGAAGGGGGGTAATTCCAGGAGGGGTCAGTGGACAGTTGTCACGAGGTCGTGTTCTGTTTGTGGAGAGTGGAGGGGTGAGTGAGGCCTTGAACGGGAGTGTGGCTGGGAAGGAATGTCCGGCACTGTCAGAGGAGAGTAACCCATTAGTGCTCGTTGCCACCTTATGAAAAAGTAATAATTATGCGAATGAGATAATCTACTAAAGTGAGCTAATCTAATTACCTTATGAAAAATTAATAATTATGTGAATGAAATAATCTAAGTACAGTGAGCTAATCTAATTAAATTACACTAAGGTGGTATTTAAATAAAATGAAATATAGTAAATAGAGATCAGAACAGTCAAGTGAATTGTCCGTTTAGTTGCTATCTCTATCCTCCGGTAAGTCACACAGCCGGTTAATGCGCAGTTTGCCCCCATCGGGTTTCTTAATGATGATATCGCCGCCTGCAGTCCAACAGTTCGCTACATGGAAACGGTGAATGGCGGCCTTCAGTATGGAGAGTCTAGCGGACGTGAGATCTTCGCGGATGGTAACATGAGTGCCCTTTAGTCTCCTTTTGTTACGGAATACTTCTTGTGGTGTACGATAGGAAGTAAACTTGACAATGATAGGCCGAGTTTTCCCTACTGATTTAGGCCCAACACGGTGACTTCTATCAATATCATTGATGTTTATATTCACGCCTATATCTCTGAAGACGTTTACAGCAAGTTCGTCAGTATTTTCTTATAAGCTCTCCTGCACTCCAAAGATTCTAAGGTTATTTCTCCTACTATATTGTTCGAGAGAGTCGCTTCTAACTTCGAATTCTGACCTAAGTGCCTGGATTTCCTTGTCCCGACACTCAAGGTTGTTCTTTAAATCCGCTACAAGTTCAGCATTGAACTGGAGAGATTTCTCTAGTTCCTTAACGACAAGTGTGGTCACTCGCTCCGATATCGCCTCTATAATTCTGTCCAGAAACTTACCCGAGCTGAGAGTCTCACTCAGGATCCTCGTGACGGTCTCTTCCACGAGGTTGACACTACCGTTCGCTTCCTTGCTGTTGCGCTTGTTACTCCTGGTCATCTTGTTTTACAATGGAATATTTTAATGAACTGATAAAAATATGACCTCAACAGGGAGACACTTTCACTTTAAACACTTTCAGACTGTGTTTGCACACTTTAACACAACGTTTGATATATATTACTAGGAAATAACACCTGCTAATTCACTTTGACTGACGAGCTGATCTCACGCACGTCCGTCGGCCATGAAAACACAGTAGTTGAGAGGGAATACAAGAGGTAACTCACTCTCTATTCCCTGATTTCGGTTAAGGTTTATTTCGACTTGCTTGAAATCTACATTTAAATTTTGAAATTTACATTTGAGATAATAAAAGTTACATTGCTAAAGATGTAACCTTCCCCTCGAACTATCTTTGAAAGACTATCACATTTTAAACAGGATCTGCCATTACCTTGAGCTGGTGGACCCCCGAAGATGGAAGAGGCAGCCCCCGCCTCCATTACGAAAACACACTGTAGACTGGAGCGATCACTAAGACAACATGGCTCACCAGCCCTCGGCTTTTATAGCGGAGAGGAAAGTTCCAGAAAACTCTGGGCCAAGGCCCGGACACCCCCGAATTTTCATTGGATAATCAAATAAATATAACATTTTTATCATTGATGAATAAATAAATGTACAACATTTCCTATTGGCTCCCGTTTACGATCGGCGGGAAGAGATGGAAGTGTTCATAACTTTGAAACATCAGAAACAAACACTAAGCATTCCAGTTTAGGAAACCTTAACACACAAAATTTATCTTGAATTTCAATAGTTCATCTTCACCCCAGAGGGCACATCATAAGTTGATAGTAGCGACATCTGTTGAAAAATGTTCACACTATTTCCGAAATGAATTTCAGCTATCCTGATCTAGAGGGCCTTCTACAAGGTGTTATTTTTAAATTCACAGGGCGGGTGTACTTTCGGTATAATAATAATAATAATAATAATAATAATAATAATAATAATAATAATAATAATAATAATAATAATAATAATTGTTACCGTGTTTTTGTGGTAGTTATGCGTGAAAGAAGGTGCGGGTGTGAACAGGTCTCAAGCTACGAAATTATAGTGCATGTAAAATTAACAAGGTTATAGTTTCTTTTCCAAATAAAGAAATAACAATCATGGCAGGTACAGAGTAGCAAGGCAATAAAAATACAATTACAATATTTACAGGATTTGGGCTTCGAGCCCCAGCCTCACACTTCTTGAGCAATTAGCCCAGTTTTACCCCAAACACAAGTTTCAACAGAGGGGCAGAAAACCCCATTCATGCCTAGGAGCACTTGCTGCAAAATACACAGTAAGGCCCCCTTGAGGCACGCAGAAAACAAAATTTTCGGGAAAAGAGCAACTTGCTCTCAAAATTCAGGCCTGTCAAAGGCCACACCTAATTCCACCTTCAAGCTGTCCTCCAAGGACATATACACAGGGGTAAAATACCCACCCTACTGAGGTCTATTAAACGAGAAGAAGGTTAATTACATGACCTCTAAAATAACAATTAGAGAGGAAGCGATCTGCACTCTTAATGCATTTGTTTTTAAAACCTAATCTGGCTCTAGGCCACTAATGCAAGGGCTAATCCCATACTACAGAGGTGACTTTAGAAAAGAACAATTTGCTTTACGTTAACGAAGAATAGGTTGAGAAAAATAAGTTCACCTCAAAACAATATGATTGGGAGCTCGAGAGGGTTAAGCACTCTCTATCCCGATATGCAGTTTAAAGATAGAATAGATACATTTTAAGGAAGGTTACATTATGGAAAAACTTCGGACCCGCCCCGAGAGTTATACTGCTGAGCTAGCAAAGAAAGAAGTTATTAATCGGCCATTACCTTGTTGTTGACCGCTGCCGAAGAAAGAGGCGCTTCCCGCCCCCTGCTATGTACTTTTCACACTGAAAGATGGAACAGAAGTGGCGCAGAGACCCTCAAATCAGCAGTTTATATACTCTCGCGGAAAGTTCGAGGCGTTTCAGGAAGGAAAACACCCGCCCACAATCTTTTTATTGGTGGATAACGAAAACCCCTACGCAAGATGAAGAAGAAACACATTATAGGTGGAAAATTAATTTAACAAATTGGGGAAAGAAAGGGTTAATATTGCCAACTTAAACAATGACTGAAAGAAATTTAGCAAAGAACAAACTTTTGAAATTAAATTTTCTCCAAAAAACCAGTTCTTTCACTCCGCACTAGGGTGCACTATTGTTGATCTTCAGTAGTGTCCTCTAGAAGAGAAAGTTCACACTTCTTACTACAAGCAAAACAAAAATACGTCGAAAATGACACAGTTCAAAAACTCCAAAATTTCCAGGTAGTGACATCTTCTGAGAAAGTAGAAAATTAATACCGTAGATAAAGTTCAGACTTCCTCCAGCAGAGGAGTTTCAACTGGCGCACATTTTAAATTAGCGGCGTGGAGGTATACCGCCCGGTACAATAATAATAATAATAATAATAATCATAATAATAATAACAATAATAATCGACTCCTTGGCTGAATGGTCAGCATACTGATCTTAGTTTCGGATGGTCGCAGGTTCGTTCCTCTTCTAGGATTTTAACTGCGAATAGTTGATTCCTCCGGCACTAGTAAAGAGTCTTTGTGTTCGTTATAATACACAACTCTTGATACATATGCAACTCGTCATAGAACCAACCACGACAGGCAGTAGGGAATACATCCAACCACATAGCGTTGCAAAGCCAGTCGGCCGTAAAACTGGATCAGTTTCACATCAAGTACCGAACCCAGTAAAGTGAGAAGAGGCCGGATAATAATAATAATAATAATAATAATAATAATAATAATAATAATAATAATAATAATCGTATCGCCTAATTTACAGTGTACAGATATGGAGAGCCGAATGGATTTCCTTTTGCCCTTAAAAATTCCGACTACCTCTGCTGGGATTGATCCCGGGTTCAATAGAGGGAGATACATATATTCTTAAATCTTATGAGTCGATTTTGGCCAGCCATGGATCAGGTAAATAACTTTATTTATTTTAGTATTTTTAGCGCCAGTGTTCCTTCATTCTCTTGCTTGTAGCTTATTCGTTTCATCCGCCCAATGTGTTTCTTCCTGGTCGCTTTTTCTAGTTCCTGGAACCCCTCAAATGTCTGTAAATTGTTTCCGAATATGGTTCTGTCGTGGATGTGCTTGTCTATGATGTTAATTTCTTGCAGGTCCTTCTTGGTATTAATAATCCCTTCATGGGAGTTGGACTTGTTAAAATAGATGAAATGATTTCTGGCGAGCCTGTCGTCACTCTTTCTTGACATGAATCCGAAGAATGCATTCGTTCTTCTGATATCCTGCCGCATGTCTTTCCTTTTACAGTTTTTTGTTACTGAGTAATCGGTAAGTGTCGGCGCATTTTCTCGGTGCGAAGATTTTTCTTAGGATTTTCCTATCTTCCTTCTGGATTTCTTCGATGCATTTTTCTTCTTGTTAATCTTAGGCATTCTGAAGCGTATAGGACTCTGGTTGGATTACCCTCTGATAGCGTCTTAAGCTGATCTTAATTAAGATCGCTTTCTCGTTGTATGTGTTCTTCGTAAGGTGCAATGTTAACTCCACTTTTCTGGCTCGCTCATGGTTTCCATCTTTATCGAATGCATTGGATTGTATGATCTGAGCAAGGCACTCGAATTTAGTAACTGTATTTATTTTATCTTTCTTAATTGTGAAGTAAGATGGCGACTACTGTGTGAGTCTGTGATATCCGTAGTAGATAATCGTGTAAGATGCATAGAAAAATGTGGCAAATGCAGAAGAGTAGTTAAAAATGGGATTCTGTGTCGTAAGTGTGATGAATGGTACCATTTTCGTTGTGCAAATATTGTAAATAGGACTGATATTGAAGAAAGTTAGTGGCTGTGTCCCGAGTGTAAACAAACCGATAGTGAGGCAGAACAACAAGAAAGAGAGACATACGAAACTATAATTAAGATTTTAGGAGTGCTACATGAAGACTTATGCGCTCTGAAACATGAAAATGAAAGCTTAAAGGACAGAATAAAGAAACTGGAAGATAAAGTAGACATTGGAGAAGAAAGATCGCCGTGGACGGAAGTGACGCGTAGCCATTTTAGGCCAAATGTTAAACATATGGGAGAAACTACGTACAACTTAAAACCGGGAAAAAACTCTTTGCAGTGCCAAAATAGATTTAAGTTAATTCAGCAAGTTCCAGAAGAAGACACACCAAGTTTTCCAAATAATTTTAAATCTAGTGGAGGTAACCTACAGAAGAAGAAAACCAATCGAAAGTCAAGATCGCCAAAGATTCATCTCTACGCAGACAGTCAAGGGTGGGGTATGGCAGAAGGCATCAAGGATGAGCTGCAGAATCCAGAAACTGAGGTTTTAGGACTAATAAAACCAGGTGCCAAAACTGAAGACGTCCTTTCAAGTTGTGATCCTGTGTTAGAGAAGGACAATTATGTGGTAATTGTGAGTGGTACAAATGACACTGCTGCAAATGAAGGTGAGGAACTAATTACGACTCTCAGAGGTAAGATTTCCAAACTACCTGACTCAAAAGTAATTGTAGTTAATGTGCCACCTAGGTATGACCTTTTAGAGGACTCATGTGTGAACAAAGCTGTACATGATGTAAATATAAAAATCAAGAGATTATGTAAGAGTTTTAGAAATGTCCATGTAGTAGATACTTTAGGTCTTGGCAGGCAAATGTTCACTAGGCATGGGCTACATCTGAATGGTAATGGAAAAGCAAATCTCTGTAGACAAATTGCTACAATTATCAACAGAGATTTGCAAACTAATCTGTACTTAAGAAAACCCATACCACTAAACTGGCACATACAGGGAAACTTGCCAGAAAACCCAGACCCTTAAATCAAGATCTATGTACAAGGATCTGGGTTCCAGGGACGTTCTCAACTCATGAGTCAAAAGTTACCCAATTGCAACAGTCAAGTTTTAGGGAGGACGTAGGTCTGAGATTGCTCTTGGTAAACTGTCAGAGTGTAGTAAATAAACAATTAAAATTCGGTACATTGATGGAATATTATGAGACTGATGTGGTGATAGGAGCAGAATCATGGTTGAGAGAAGGGGTGGGTAATAGAGAAGTATTTCCAGAAGGGCACACAGTCTATCGTAGAGACCGAGGAGATAAAAAGGGAGGGGGCTGTTTATTCTGGTGATGGAAACTTATTGTTCACATGAATGGTTTACCGATGAAAGGCATGAAATATTAGGGATAAAGTTTGTCATAATATGAAGGAGGTGGGAATTATAGGAACATACAGGCCTGGAAGAGAGGAAAGAGACATAGAAATATTTGAGAAAATAATAGATTATACTCATAAAAACAATAATAATGATATGGTAATAATTGGGGGAGATCTAAACTTGCCTGAAGTTGAATGGAATGGAGCTGCAAGTGAAGCCCATGAACAGAAACAGGCAAATAAGTTAATTTGAGAGGGAGGATTTACACAAGTAGTACAAGAACCGACTCGTCTCAATAACTTACTAGATGTATTCTTGGTTAAACCATGGGAAATTATTGATAAAACTGAGGTAATTGAAGGAATAGGTGACCATAAGGCTGTAATAATAGATGTAGGACTGGTACCAAAAAGGCTTAATAAGAGGGTCACACAAGACAATATATTATACAGAAAAACTAAAGTTGATGAATTTGGGACTTACCTTAAATCACAATTCAGTTGTTGGATAAGTGAAGGGAGTAATGTGGATACACTTTGGGCTAAATTTAAAGGAATCATTTGGGAAGGAGAGAAGAGATTTGTACCTGTTAAGAAGGGTAAAATGACCTCAGACCCTGTTTATTATACAAGGGAAATAAGAAAATTAAAAAGAAAATGTAGAATAGTAAACAGGAAAATCAAAGAGGGTAGGGAGGAATAGAGAAACTAGAAAACAGCTAATGAGGGAACTGAATAGAGTGAAAAAGGAAGCAAAAGAGAATTATATGAATGGCATTCTTCAAGAGGGTAATGGCCACAAAGGGAAATGGAAAAAGCTGTATTCATATATCAGGAATCAAAAAGGAAAAGGAATCCAAATTCCTACAATGGTGGGAGAAGGGGGTGAACACTATTTAACAGATACTGAGAAAGCAAACCTCTTCAGTAGGGAATTCAGAGATTCAGTAGAAGATTGTCAGGACTAGGAAACCATAACAGAAGATAGAGAGGGAGAGACACATAGGGAAACAAGAAGCTTCTCATTCACAAATGAAGATATTTTAAGAGAAATCCAACTGCTTCAGCAAGGAAAAGCAGCAGGAAGTGATCAAATTACTGGGGAGGTATTAAAGACAATGGGGTGGTACATAGTGCCTTATTTAAAATTTCTCTTTGACTATGTCATAAATAATAGTGTAATACCAAAGGAATGGAAGGAATCTATAATAATACCAATTTATAAAGGAAAGGGTGATAAAAGGAAACCAGAGAACTACAAACCAATCAGCCTGACCAGTATAGTTTGTAAAATACTGGAGAGTTTAATAGCAAAGTACATCAGAGGGATATGTGATGATAAAAATTGGTTCATGAGGAGCCAGTATGGATTAAGAAAGAAATTTTCTTGCGAGGCACAACTGGTGGGATTTCAGCAGGACATATCAGAACAGTTGGATTCCGGAGTCCAGTTAGATTGCATATCCATAGATCTTTCGAAAGCCTTTGATAGAGTGGAACATGGAATATTATTAAAGAAATTGGAGGGAATAGGATTGGACGTAAGGGTTATACGTTGGATAAGAACATTTCTAAATTCAAGGGTTCAGAAAGTCAAAGTAGGAAATAATATATCACAGGAAGAGAAAGTTTGGAAGGGAACTGCACAGGGTAGTATAATCGGTCCGTTACTTTTCTTAATATACGCAAATGATTTAGGGAACAATATAACATCAAAAATAAGATTGTATGCAGATGACATAATTGTTTATAGGGAAATAAATAACATTGAGGATTGCTCAGAATTACAAAGGGATCTTGAGAGTATCCAAGAATGGGTTGAAGAAAATAATATGAAGATTAATGGAGGCAAATCAACTGTTACAACATTTACAAACAGGAGCTTTAAAACTGAATTTCAATATACTTTGGATGAGGTAGTTATTCCTAAAGATGGCAAATGCAAATAATTAGGTGTGAGATTTGAAAGTAATTTGCACTGGAAGGGTCATGTTGATGACATTGTTGGGAAAGCATACAGATCGTTACATGTCATAATGAGGCTACTTAAAGGATGCAACAAAGAATTAAAAGAAAAAAGTTACTTAAGTATGGTTCGTCCATTATTGGAATATGCAAACAGTGTTTGGGATCCTCACCAAGAATACCTAATAAAAGAACCAGATGGTGTGCAGACGAAAGCAGCAAGGTTTGTAACAGGGGATTTAAGGAGAAAGAGTAGTGTATCAGAAATGTTAAAGGAACTTGGTTGGGAAACTTTAAATAAAAGAAGGGAGAAAACTAGACTTATAGGATTATATAGAGCCTATACAGGAGAAGAAGCATGGAGAGATATCCGTGAGAGGCTTCAGTTGGAAAATCATTACACTGACTGACAGAGCAAATGCAACACCAAGAAGGAGTGGTCAGAACTTTATGCCAATTGCAGGGTAGACTGACGTCACTGAGGTATGCTCATGATGTGAAATGCGCCGCTGTGCTGCGCACGTAGCGAACGATAAATGGGACACGGCGTTGGCGAATGGCCCACTTCGTACCGTGATTTCTCAGCCGACAGTCATTGTAGAACGTGTTGTCGTGTGCCACAGGACACGTGTATAGCTAAGAATGCCAGGCCGTCGTCAACGGAGGCATTTCCAGCAGACAGACGACTTTACGAGGGGTATGGTGATCGGGCTGAGAAGGGCAGGTTGGTCGCTTCGTCAAATCGCAGCCGATACCCATAGGGATGTGTCCACGGTGCAGCGCCTGTGGCGAAGATGGTTGGCGCAGGGACATGTGGCACGTGCAAGGGGTCCAGGCGCAGCCCGAGTGACGTCAGCACGCGAGGATCGGCGCATCCGCCGCCAAGCGGTGGCAGCCCCGCACGCCACGTCAACCGCCATTCTTCAGCATGTGCAAGACACCCTGGGACACCCTGGCTGTTCCAATATCGACCAGAACAATTTCCCGTCGATTGGTTGAAGGAGGCCTGCACTCCCGGCGTCTGCTCAGAAGACTACCATTGACTCCACAGCATAGACGTGCACGCCTGGCATGGTGCCGGGCTAGAGCGACTTGGATGAGGGAATGGCGGAACGTCGTGTTCTCCGATGAGTCACGCTTCTGTTCTGTCAGTGATAGTCACCGCAGACGAGTGTGGCGTCGGCGTGGAGAAAGGTCAAATCCGGCAGTAACTGTGGAGCGCCCTACCGCTAGACAACGCGGCATCATGGTTTGGGGCGCTATTGCGTATGATTCCACGTCACCTCTAGTGCGTATTCAAGGCACGTTAAATGCCCACCGATACGTGCAGCATGTGCTGCGGCCGGTGGCACTCCCGTACCTTCAGGGGCTGCCCAATGCTCTGTTTCAGCAGGATAATGCCCGCCCACACACTGCTCGCATCTCCCAACAGGCTCTACGAGGTGTACAGATGCTTGCGTGGCCAGCGTACGCTCCGGATCTCTCACCAATCGAACACGTGTGGGATCTCATTGGACGCCGTTTGCAAACTCTGCCCCAGCCTCGTACGGACGACCAACTGTGGCAAATGGTTGACAGAGAATGGAGAACCATCCCTCAGGACACCATCCGCACTCTTATTGACTCTGTACCTCGACGTGTTTCTGCGTGCATCGCCGCTCGCGGTGGTCCTACATCCTACTGAGTCGATGCCGTGCGCATTGTGTAACCTGCATATCGGTTTGAAATAAACATCAATTATTCGTCCGTGCCGTCTCTGTTTTTCCCCAACTTTCATCCCTTTCGAACCACTCCTTCTTGGTGTTGCATTTGCTCTGTCAGTCAGTGTATATTGGTAGAACTGACCACAAGTACAAAATTAGAAGGAATTTTAGCAGAAGCGATTGGGGTAAATTTTCATTCATTGGGAAGGGCGTAAAGGAGTGGAACAGTTTACCAGGGGTAGTGTTTGATCCTTTTCCAAAATCTGTACAGATATTCAAGAAGAAAATAAACAACAACAGAGAAAATAAATGAAATGTTAGAGGGCATTCGACAAGTGCAGGATATTGTAAATAAAAAATGTGTGTGATTAAATTAATTCCATCCCCTGGTCTATGGAGTTTGGACAGCCCAAGTAGGGGACTGCCTGTAGGGGTGAAGTACAGTGGGGACTTCGAGGGCCCTGGGACCGCTACGGTAGCTGTGAAGGCCCTTCAGGAACGCAGCAGGTCGTTATGCTACTTAGGTTCCAAAATGGGTAAAATATAAATATGTAAATAAATTCAATGTTAATTTTAATCTTATACCAGTTGTATATTATTATTAGAAGTAATTTCACATACTGTATATGAGTTGACTATGTTTGTAAGATATTAAAGTAGAATTTTGTAAACAATATAAATTTATTAAGGATGATGTGTGTGTTTAATAGAACAAATTATCAGCGTAAATTGTATAATATTGTATTCTAGGAAAATTTTCTTCGTCTCTTGTTAATTTAAAATTTAGTTCTTGACAATAATGTATTTTAGTGTACCATTTGCCACCGAGGTAGACACCTCATTTGCAAATAAAGAGATTTTGATTTGATTTGATTTGATTTGTCATAAGCTATTTCTGGGATTCTTTAATGTTGCTCATTAATTTCGTCATTATTATTATTGTTATTATTATTTCTTCTTTCTCTGTTAGGGTCTTATAGGGATCACGTGACAATTTCAATGCTTCGTCCTTTGGTTTTCCTTCTTCTTCTTCCAATACTCCCTCATCTGCTCATTATGGCCCCTTTTCCTCTCCTTGAACCATTATGAACCTGCTTTCTATCACTCTCGATATTGGAATCCTTCAATTTTTAACACTTTCTGTTGTCCTTATTCCGTTATGTTGTTTCTTTCCAAATCTTTCTTGACTTTGTGAGTCCAGATTATTATTATTATTATTATTATAATTATTATTACTATTATTATTATTATTATTATTATTATTATCATAGCTGCCTCTGTGGATCAGTGATACGGTGTCGGCCACCAGATCCCAAGATAGTGGGTTCAAACCCGGCCGAAGAAAACGCATTTTTGAAGGGCGGAATAAAGTCCATTCGACACTCCATGTCATACGACGTCGGCATGTAAAAGATCTCTGGTGACACATTTGGTGTTTACCCGACAGAGTCAATTAAAAATTCAGCCAGAGACCCCCAAGAGAGATTCCGTTTACTCTGCCATCTAGTAGGCCTAGTGTAAAACGGAACGTCGAAACTGACGAGCAGACTGACAGATGGCATCGAATTAAAATGCTTGCAAGCAGTAGCTGATGTCATACTGTACTACCATTATTATTATTCTTATTCTTATTCTTATTCTTATTCTTATTCTTATTCTTATTCTTATTCTTATTCTTATTCTTATTCTTATTCTTATTATTATTAATCAACATATCCCTATTGACCAAGCTGGTTTTAGGCAGAATCGTAGCTGTTGTGATCAAGTCCTTGCACTCACAACATGCATTGAAGCAGGATTTCAGCAACAGTTGAAAACCTACGCTGTTTTTCGGGATCTTTCTGCTGCTTATGACACGGTTTGGAGAGAAGGGCTGCTGTATAAACTTCTTCAGGAATTACCATGGAAAACCACGGTACAATTAATTGGAAACATGCTGAATAATAGACTCTTTCGGGTTGTTCTAGGGAATAGGACTAGCAAGCTGAGAAGATTGAACAATGGTCTCCCTCAAGGATCAGTCTTGGCTCCTCTCCTGTTCAATCTCTATATATCAGATTTGCCACGAACGAAATGTAGAAAATTTTGCTATGCTGATGATATAGATTTAGCTACAAGTCATAGTAACCTGAAAGAAACGGAGAACATTCTAACTGATGACCTTTCCATTCTTAGTGACTATTTTCGGAAATGGAGACTCCAACCAAACACCAGCAAAACTGAGGTGTCCTGTTTTCATCTAAATAACAAAATGGCAAACTGTACTCTCCAAGTGTCTCTTAAAGGTAAGGTCCTCAGACACAATAATTACCCAAAGTACTTAGGTATAACATTAGATCGGACACTCTCCTTCAGGCAACATCTAGTAAATACAGCAGCAAAGATTAGGAGTCGTAACAACATTCTTCAGAAGTTGTGTGGTACAACCTGGGGTGCTTCTGCAACTACCTTGAGATGTTCTGCCCTTGGTTTAGTTTTCTCTGCGGCAGAATATTGTGCTCCTCTGTGGATCAACAGCTGCCATGTGAAACTTGTGGACACTCAACTCAACAACACAATGAGGATTATTTCAGGTGTAATAAGATCAACTCCTACACACTGGCTTCCTGTCTTGAGCAACATCA
This sequence comes from Anabrus simplex, assembly GCF_040414725.1. Taxonomy (NCBI): domain Eukaryota; kingdom Metazoa; phylum Arthropoda; class Insecta; order Orthoptera; family Tettigoniidae; genus Anabrus; species Anabrus simplex. Next base: position 89,419,535 of record NC_090269.1, on the reverse strand, counting down.
TGCCTCCTTCCTTCCGTACAGCACAAGCACTATTGAGAGGATACTCCAAGATAAATGAGAACCGTGACTTGCCCATCCACTCCAATATTCCTGACCTTCAGAGGAACCGGTTGAAATCTAGACATCCGCCAGTTAAGTTCACTCAGAAGCTCACAGAAGACAATTTCAACCCCTATGCCCAGTGGAAGGAAGATTGGATCTCAAAAACAGGTGAACATCTCTGGCCTTTCTTCCCACCTAATTCGAGGTCTGATCTCCCAAGAAGAACTTGGACCATCCTTAATAGGATTCGATGTGGTCATGGTGTCTGTGCTGCGTCCCTGCATAAATGGGGAAAGATACAATCCCCCGAGTGTGACTGTGGTGCTCCTTTTCAAACCATCGAACACATTGTAAAGGAGTGTGGCAGAAGAGCCTACCCAGGAGATTGGTTTGATTTTCTAGAGGTCAATACAGAGGCTCTAGAATGGATAACATCTTTGGACATAAAAATATAATGTACTTGCTTTCTTGTTTCTGTATATATTTATATGCCATACGATAAATAAATAAATTATTAAAAATCTGAAAATCAACTATACAGTATTTGGTTCAAAAATCCCATAAGTAATTTGTCCATTTTGAGTATTTTATATTCACTCTGAAATTGGGAGAATTTACGAACTGTATTCGAATCTGCGTCACCGACGTGAGGTATAGAGAGATCCACATACCAAGATGGTAACAGTCTTAAGCTGGTCCCAGAAAACAACAAGAAAGTAGCAACCATTATAGATGTTGGAATTGTGCACCATTAATATTAGCAGAAATGCTGTTTCAATGTGGCAACATGATGAATGTTCCATTATAATTACAGTGTTATTAATATCTCATTAAAGAATTAGCGCGTTGCTCTTTGTCGAGTTCTGCGTGAAATTGTGTGGAAACGAGCAATGCAACATATCAGTTCGGCATTTGTAATGGATTATTTTTCCCTAAATAGCCTTGTGATCCGAAGTAATTAGAAACCGTGTGAAATCGGATTTCACAAATAGTTGTGCAAACACTGCTGTGCACATAGGCTAAAATTAATGGTCATTTGTAGTATAAATACTAATTGGAAAGCCAGGTATAAATTCCCACGAATACAAAACTTTCTTGTTTACGAGGTTAGATTATATCCACACAGAATATGTCCAACAATTATAGATTCATTCAATGAAATTACGTAATATACTTTCATTCGTAGGTAGCTCACTCATTTTAAAAAGGCATACAAAATAGAAATGTACCGTGGTAAGATAGGATATTACAGCCCACCAAGTATTAACAAATTCAAATTCTATTATAATCCAAAACCTCACGGCGCAGAATTATTATTATTATTATTATTATTATTATTATTATTATTATTATTATTATTATTATTATTATATAATTCGCTGGGGCCATCAAGGACAGCGTTAAGTCTTGTTGCATTTGACACTAAACTTGGCCTTCTTTAGAGCCCAAATTTCCCTCATTCTTTGTGAGTGGGCCTGCTTACGCTCCTCTGTCCAAGGGGCACTGTGTCTTCTCTTCGGTTGCTCGTCTCGGTTTAGCCCGTTCGTCAATATTTTCTTGCGGAAGAGATCTCTGTTAAGGGCGTCTTCAGCTGAGATATGTAGCATTTGCAGGTCTTCTTTGGTATTTCTAAACCAGGGAATTTTGGTTTTGGGGTTTGAATAAAAAAAGTGAAAGATTTCTTTAGTTAACTTTCTTCCGTCCATTCTTTTCAGATGACCGTAAAATTGTGCCCGTCTTTTTCTGATTGTGTCGGTAATTTTCTCTATTTTGCTGTAGACTTCCTCGTTGGATCTCTTTTGATGGATTCCATTTCTGTACTTTGATCCCAAGATTCCTCTCACAATTTTACGTTCTCTTTTCTCCAGTTCTTCAAGGAGTTCTTTGTTGGCATTTAGAGACAGGGTTTCGGCTGCATATAGAACTACTGGCTTCAGAACTGCTTCATAGTGACGTATCTTGGTGTTTTGGGAAAGGCATTTTTTGTTGTAGATTGTGCGGGATGTTTGGTAGGCTATTTCCAGTTTGCGTACTCGCTCCCGAAGTGATTCTTTGTCCAGTCCATTTATCATGATGCTCTCACCCAGGTATTTGAATTTGTCTACTCGGGTGATGTCCCCGTATTTTGTATGGAGTTTTGGTGGAGCCTCTTTGATGTTAGTCATTACTTCTGTTTTCTCAAACGATATCTGCAAACCAGTTTGTTCGGCAATTTCCTTTAAAATTTCAACTTGAGCTCTAGCGGTTTCTATGTCGTTTGAGAGAACAGCAATATCATCGGCAAATGTTAAGCAGTCTGTTGCGATCCCCTTGGATTTGGTTCCTATTCTCAATGGACTGTAGTTGGTTTCCTGTAATCTCACCCGCCAGGTTATGATGATCTTTTCAAGAACACAGTTGAAGAGTATCGGGTATAGCCCATCATCTTGTCGGACTCCTGTTTTGATGTCAAAGGAATGCGAGAGACATCCGTGGAACTTCACCTTGGATTTTGTATCGGTCAGGGTGGCTCTAATTAATGCCAGCAGTTTCAAATCAACTCCAAATTCATTTAAGATGTTTAGCAGGACTTCCCGGTCAATGGAGTCGTATGGTTTCTTAAAGTCCACAAAGACAGACGCATACTGCTTGGACCTTAGTGTACAATATCTGCTTATCGTTTTGAGATTTTTGATCTGTTCAGCCGTTGAGCGACCTTTTCTGAACCCTACTTGGTATTCACCTATTTGATGTTCGACTTGTGCTTCCAAACGCTCCAGGATGGCAAGTGATAGAATTTTGTAAATCACGGGTAGCAAAGATATTCCTCTGTAGTTGTTGATGTTCTTCCTGCTACCTTTTTTGTGTAGTGGATGGATCAAAGCTATTTTCCAATATTCGGGCAGGGTCTCCTTGTTCCAAATTTCTTCTATTTGCTTTTGCAAGATATCAAGTGATTCCTCTGGGGCATATTTCCATAGTTCTGCTACTACTGAGTCTTCCCCCGGCGCTTTGTTATTTTTGAGACGGGCAATGTGGCGCTTGATTTCATCTCTGTCGGGTGGTCTGGAATCTGGGTACCTGAGTAAGGGTTCCTTGGTCTCAATGGCGCTTTGCGGTTTAGAGCAATTAAGTAAATTCTTGAAGTAATCTGCCAGAATGCTGCAATTTTCTTCATTTGACGTCGCCAGTGTGCCGTCCTTTCGCTCAAAGCATAGAGATGGTGGTTTATAGCCAGTGAGTTTGCGTTTGAAGGCTCTGTAGTACTCTCTGCTTTCATTCTTCCTAAAGTTTTGTTCTATCTTTTCAATTAGAGATTTTTCGTATTTATGTTTCTCAGTTCTGAACACCAGAGCTGCTTGGGCACGTTGGGTTTTGTAGGTTCCATGCATTGAGTCTTTCTTGAAGGACTGATTCGCAGGTACCATTCCACCAGGCATGCTTTTTGCTTCTCTTGATTTCTGCAACGTCTTTGGCAGCCTCAACAAGGCAACTTTTGGCGTTGTTAAAGTCACAGTCATTTGGTCTAGCCTTCTCCTGGAACTCCTCGACCCTTTGCCGAAGTTTATCGTTGTCGAAGCGTGTGATCTGTTTGGTTGTCTTCCTTGTTTTTGCGGGAATTGGTTTGAATTTGATAAGAGACATATAATGATCTGAGGCCACATTGATGCCTTTCTTTACCTTCACATTCATACTCAGGCTGTTTCTCCTGGAGATTACAACGTGATCAATTTGGAACTCTCCGAGAGCTTGGACGGGAGAACGCCAAGTCATTTGCTTTCTGGGTAGATGGCGAAATTGGGTCGACATGACCTGCAGGATGTGATTTTCGCAAATGGACACCAGTCTTTTGCCGTTGAGGATTGGTTCTTTTGTGAGCAGGGTAATTTCCTATAACTTTCTTGTACTTCTGTTCACGACCTAGTTGGGCACCGAAGTCACCCAAAAGAAGCTTGACATGGTGTTTGGGGATTTTGTTTAATTTTTCATCCAGTAGGTCCCAGAAATTATCAACTTCGTCTGGATCAGACTTGTTCTTATCGTTTGTAGGAGCATGTGCGTTAACTAGGGCGTAGGTTTTGTTCGCGCATTTAATTGTGAGTATAGACAATCTGTCATTCACAGGTTCGAAATTTGCAACCGATTTAAGGATCTTGGTTCTAACAGCAAACGCGGTTCCAAGCATCACAGCTCCATTGAGGATTCCTCTTTGCGCTTTGCTCTTGAAAAATCGGTAGCCTTCGGATTCAAAAATCTCTTCATCTGGGTATCTTGTTTCCTGTAGGGCTATTATGGATATCTGATTTTCGTGAAGAGCTTTGGTGAGGGTTTTCAGCTTGCCAGTTTGTGTAAGTGAATTTATGTTGAAAGTTGCTAGAAAGGTTTTAGATTTTGGCCTGAGTTTTTGACTCTTCGGGGTACACCGAGACGCTCCGACTCGTCTCTAGCATGATGTCGAGTCTCCCCCAGAATCCGAACGAGACTCGTGTGCCGTGGCATTCACGGCGAGGGATTTATCTGAAGATTTACCCCTTGGGGTATGTTTCTTGAAATGTTGTGCCATCATGCTTTTTGACTTGACTTTGCTTTGGACGGGTGCCCATCCTTTTACAACTAGGGTTGTTAACCCTAGAGATTGCCCCAAGATGTTTTATGGCTTCTGGTCATTTACCAGTCTTCGCCGTAACCCTGGCAAGGGACCAGTTTTTTTTCACGGTGGTATTTTATTTCCCTACTACCCACTGACTCTGCTGGCGGCAGAGCCAGCGAGCTTCCCCAGTTTCAATGGGACGCGCCCGATGGAGGTAACCGGTAAATCCCCACACGGGTATTATTATTATTATTATTATTATTATTATTATTATTATTATTGCATTCTTCGTCGATATCGAGATACCGTACCATTTGGCTGACGGAGACTGAGGACATGAAAGAACGTGCACTGAAGAACTTAAAAAGGCAGGCTGTGAGTCAAGTCCGTGGTTTTCAGGAAAATCATCTAAAGAGAAATTTATCCCTAGTCAGAGGAAAGAAAGGAGCTACACCGGAAGAAGATATGGCGACACTGGGCAATAATCAAAGCCGAAAGTTTGAAAGAGCGTGGTCCCAACTAGGCCCATTTGAAAGAACACCACCAATAAGAATATGATGTTATTAGTTTTGCATTACAATAAATACTTTTAAAAATTTTGGGGGTGCTGGATTGCCGGAATTTTGTCCTGCAGGACTTGGTTTGATATAATCCGTTCAGTTGGATCCAACCATCGGCGATTCTATGAATTAGCGTTTTCCAAGTCGTCCTGTATCACATTGCCTCCTTTAGTTCCATGGCGAGGATTGTGTCTATTTTAATCGTGTCTTACCATTGAGTCCTCTGGCGAACTTGTCTCCTTGTACTGCTGATCATTCCTAGCATGATATTTTTCCTAATGCATCTGATCACATAGCGTGGCTAAAGTATGCTAGTCTCAGATTCATAAACTTATCAACCAATGACATATGGAACTTGATAGGTCTAAAACTGCCTTATTGGTGATTTTTACAGTCCGTAGTATTCGTAAGAGTCTTCGCCAACACCAGAGCTCAAAACCGCCGATCTTCCTTTTGTCTGCCTGTTTCTGCGTCCAGCTCTCTCATCCATACATGAACAGTGGGTATATTATAGCACTCACTGATCCGAACTTGGTAGCCAAACTGATATCTCTGCTCTTCCAGACGGGGACATAGTCACCATAGCGATTCGTCCAAGAGAAATCCATCTTTTAATATCAGGACTGCAATCTCCACTTTGACTAATTTTGGTTCCCAAGAAGATGAAATCCTCCACACACACTCTCTCTCTCTCTCCTGTCCACTTAGCTTTAGGCAAACTGTACCGCACTCATCGGTAGTCAGAACTTTGGTCTTTTTAATATTGAGATAGAGGCCCATTTTTTTCACTTTCATTCTTGAGGCAGGAAATTAAAAACTTTAGTTCTGCTTCTGTTTCCATCAGCAGGGTTTTTTCATCATCATATCTTAAACTGTTTATAGTTCTTCACACCAGTGTCGAGTTCCTCTAAATTTAACCTCCGCATACAGATTGAAAAGGAAAGGTGAAAGAATGCAGCCTTGACGGACACCCTTTTCAATTTTAAAACATTCGGTGTCACCGTATGGTATTCGAACTGCTGCCTCTTGTTCTGTATAAAGCGACCATATCAACTGAGTCATATGTGATGGTACCCCCAAGTCCAACATGGCTTCTCATGGTCTGTCATTCTCAACACAGTCAAAATCTTTTCTGTAGACTGTTTACTGATATTCATATGCTTTCTCCAGGATCTACCGCAGATTAGCAATATGATTACGGGTGCACGACCTCGACGGAAACCAGCTTGAACATCAGGTAACGTAGCTTGAAGGATGGGTGCAAGACGTTTGTGTATGATTTTTAGAAGAACTTTGGTAGAGTGTGAAATCAAAGCTATAGTGCTATAATATGGGCAATCACTGACATTTCTTTTCTTAGCTAGTGAGGTAAAGATTGATGTTTTTCATCCCCTTGGCCAGGTGGTAGTTTGCCATCTTTCTGCACAAAGAAGTAATAGCTGGCAAAGGGACAGGTTTTAGCAGTTCACCTGGGATACAATCGAACCCCGGAGCTTTATTATCTCGTAACTGTTTCAATGCCAATTCCACTTCTTCCTGCAGGATATCAGGTTCTAATTCATATGGTTCAACACTACATGGTGGAACAGTTTTACCATTGTGTGAATATAGCTGTTCAGAATAGTCACACCATCTCATCTTAATATTTTGTAGTGCTGTCAAGATCTTCCCATCCTTGCATCTAACTTTCTTTAGTTGCTTGAATAGGTTGAGGGTGTGACCCTTCTTGGAGTCGTCTTCTATTTGGTGGCACTGATGATCCAGTGTATTTCCTTGTCTTTCCTTGCAACTCGTTGAAAATCCTCATTCAGCTGTCTAACCAGACCTCTTACTCTTAGCCTTGGCTGATCTCCTTTGATCTGCGATCAGTATGGTATGTGCAGAGAACAATTTGTGATGCTTCTCTGGCTTCTTGTACGGTACATGTTCTTGTGCTGTTGAAGTAATGATGGACTCTATTTCTTACCACAGCTCATCAGGATGCTTTTCATCAGTCTCAAGCAGTTCAAATTTGAAATGTTCGAGGAATGAGTCAAGGGGGATTTCACATTGTTAAGAATGAATGATCAGATTAAGCATTGAGCTGCTTGGTATTAGCCAGCTGCATTAGGCAAGAAATGGCTAGATTATTTAAATACCTTGAGATACGACTTGACTGAACCTGGATCAGACCAGCCAACTTGGGGTCAGAAAGCAGTACTCTCCCATCTGAGCCATTCATCTCAGCGAAATAATGAGCTTCCGCAGATAATTTGATAGCCAAATCTTCCGGAAATAAATTTGAATTGAATTTATTTTACTCCATGAAATCATAACACAGCCATTAAATTACAATGTAAGCTCTATCTAATGTTTGAAGTGGGCAAGTCGGGATATTAGCGATATTCATGTTGTCTATACATGAATATAACCATTTTGCATTACAAATGGGTAACACTCTGTGCATTAGTTTCAATGTGGCATGGAAATGAATTGCTTTTGTTTACTTGGAGTGCAAATTTGCAAGTGCTTTTCGTTCAGCCACTGAACCGTGACTTCATTCGCATGCTTTTACCTCAGTGAATATGTTACAGCAGCACTTATCAAACGTCCAACCATAATAAACAACTGACTCATACGAACATGCAGCGTTCGCGGAATGCCGAACAGGAATAATAGTGAATATGACGGAAATGTCCGCTCTATGCTGAGTTTATTTTATTGAAATTCAGCTACCAGTAGCAGGGAATAGGAGAGATTCAGCTAAATCCGGAATGTTTGTTGTCTGCGTCATCAGTCCGTATATTAGTTTGATGCAGCTCTTCATACCAACCTATCCTGCACTAATTATATGGAGCGGAAGAACAAACGATAATGAAATGACATTACAGTATAATGTAATATTACATTTAAACGAATGAATTTAAATAAATCCTTACTTTTATTTCGATTTTATTTGGTCGTTGGCACACAGCCGGCCCCGCGGTGTAGGAGTAACGTGCTCGCCTCTTACCCGGAGGCCCCGAGTTCGATTCCCGTCCAGGTCAGGGATTTTTACTTGCATCTGAGGGCTGGTTCGAGGTCCACTCAGCCTATGTGATTAGAACTGAGGAGATATCTGACAGTGAGATGGAGGCTCCGGTCTTGAGAGCCAAGAATAACGGTCAAGAATGTTCGTCGTGCTGGCCACACGACACCTCGTAATCTACAGGCTTTCGGGCTGAGCAGTGGTCGCTTGGTAGGCCATGCCTCTTCGGGGTTGTTGCGCCATGGGATTTGGTTTGGTTTTGTTGGCACACAACTTACACACACTGAGAAAACGCCACTGTTAGAGGCATGTATACGTAGAGCAGCACATGTGCAAGTAGCCGAGCAGGTATATCACAAACGTTCAGCGTTATAATCTTAGCGGGATGTTACGTGACAGGAGATTGCCCATAAGAACGAAGGGAAAGGTATACAAGGCTGCTATTCTACCAGTCATGCTCTACGGCTATTAATGCTGGGCTAAGGAGAAAGTTTTTGAGCAAAAATTCACACTGCCGAGGTACGAATGCAGTGGGACTCGCACCTCATTGTAGTCAGGAGGAGTTTCGCTGAAGGACAGAGTGTGAAGTGACTACATGAGAGGAAAACTTAGGTTGGTTGGTTGGTTGGTTGGCTGGCTGGTTGGCTGGTTGGTTGGTTGTATTTTGAATGGGTACCCCACGTACGGTTGGCAAGAGTAGAAGCAGGAGAGATATAGATGCCTTATTGCAAATTACATCGTTCTTGCTGAAAACATCCGAGTTTTGAACTATTTGCGGACATTGACCGGGCTAAAAATGTCCAGGGTTAAGTAGTGCGATATTCTTTGTCAAACTAGGAGAGTATTAGTCTCCATTCAGAATATGTGGTACAGAGAAACAGGCCAATCTTTGATCATACTATGTGCCCACTATTTGAAGTTCAGAGCAGCGAGTGTGATGTCGTAAATACAGATGGATCCATATTTGTGTTATTCATAACCCTGTGGCGAGCTATGTCAACATTAGTGGTTTGTGTAAAGGGTAATGCACGCGTGGGGTGGTGTTTAAAGCTGAAACGTTGGTGAGCATAAACATAATTACTATGACTATCACTAACGAACCTTCCCCCTTTCTTTTGGTCGAGTGCTGGAGTAATTGCCCATATATAATCTTTGAAAATTTCAATCAGCATATACCAAAGATAGTTTTTAGCGTTTAGTCAATTTAGATGTTAGATAACCTCATGAGGATTACATAAACACATCTGATGAAGATAATGATGTTAGCGGGTGCTTCCATGTAGGTCATTAGCTCTTAACACATATATAAGGATATGCGAATATCAAATGAATTCAGTGTTACGCTTGAAATAGAAGGTGATCTATTTAAGGGGTATCTTACAAGGTGAGGTGTTATGCGACCCCAGCTTGTAATGTTGAGGAATCCATGCACAAACAGTACCAATTAACTGTAGACAGGGGCGTTCGGGGAATTGGGGGGATAAATCTCCTCCCAAAATTAGAACTTGTGATTGCGTCAACCATGTAAATGAAGATTTTAGGTGGCTCTTTGTTTTGCAATTAATATGAACTATGCATTTGCCAAAAATGTGCTCATGCTTCCATTAATAAGTATTACAGTGAGCTTGATCTGGCATTTCACCTTCAGTCGGTGTTATATTCTGCAGTTGTTAATACATCGCAATTCGCAGGTCATTCCTATACGTCATTAGCAGGAGATGAAAAGCGGTATTAAAAGACCTCTCTGCGGTCTTTTCATTTTAAGCGAAGGGGTTTTTCCCTCATGTGTACCGCCAGAGTTGGGTGAGGGGAACTGTTGTCTTGTGGAGAAAGGGTACAGTTAATGTGGAAGTTGAATCATCAACTCCACAGAACATTGTGAACAATGGATTACACGAACCGAAAAATATTTGTGATGTGACGAGTTCAGAACTTTACACGGAGAGAGTCAGACACGAGACAGCACGCCTTGTGAAGTAAACTATTGATGTCGCTTTCTACGGAGAGATTTCGTTCTTGCCGCTGTGATATGTCTTAATTAAATAATTGCGTTATTTTGAAAATTTTAATTTAGTATTACTAATTTTACAATTTAAACCGAGCATTATTTTATTGTTTATAGAAGTCCTCAGATTTTAATATTTAATATCCGCTCCCGTAAATAATTTCTGCGTACGCCTCTGAGCAGGGAGACCAAGTTTATTTATTTTAGATAGTATGTCTTAGGAGAAGGGAATATACAGTAGATAAAGGGAAGACTACCATTTAAAAATACATACTTCCTTGTTACGTATATCTGGAAAACTAATGTATTTTTCAAATTTCGACGAATGAAATTCCAGTGGTTTTCTTTCTTTTCTTTTTTCTTTTGTAGTGGTACGCAACGGTGCGCCGTACCGGCACCTTTTTCTCGAAATAATGAATTGGATATTATTCGGAATATTCCTAGGCCTATAACATTCCCTATGAAGTGCTGGGCCATAAGCCAAACTTATTAGTCCGCTTTTTTTTTTCTCTCTAGATACAATGCGTACGAGCTAATGATTGAAGACTCTGTAAACTACCATTCGAAAATGATCATTCTTGTCCTATTAACCATTTCGTGTCGTCAGATAGGAGATAAAGAAAAAGAAGGATAATCTTTGTCTTGCTCTTTTTTATCCGTCCACATTTTTGGCTGCTGCAATGCAATAGAATAGAGGATTGATTTTCTTACTCTTCAACAAGCTGTTCTTGTCAACGACAGTTTAAAGGTAGTGCCGTTAATACCAACGTAGCAGCAAACAACTAGTAAATAGATCGCCGTCATAGTTAATATGTTGTTACTGTACAGGGTGACCCAGAAGTCCGTTAACATTTGACGAAGCAATACTTAACGGAATGTTGGAGGTAGAGTGGTAAAAATTGACATATACGATCGGCATCACATGGTGTTTTATTGACACCAGAATAAAGTACACAGAATGACCAACAGATGGCGCGTCGCTTAAGTGCGGCCAGTACCCAGTAATCGGGAGATAGTGGGTTCGAGCCCCACTGTCGGCGGCCCTGAAGATGGTTTTCCGTGATTTCCCATTTTCACACCAGGCAAATGCCGGGGATGTACCTTATTTAAGGCCACGGCCCCTTCCTTCCAATTCCTAGGCTTTTTCTCTTCCATCGTCGCCTTAAAACATATCTGTGTCGGTGCGACGTAAAGCAAAATAGCAACAACAACAGATGGCGCTGGACGGCAACACGTCAGGTACAAATGGCCAACCATGCCTGGCATGATATAAGGTTTTATCGACACCAACAACGAATGCACAAACAGGCGAACAGATGGTGTTGGACTGCAACATGTCAGGGATAGCGCATGAGACCCGTATACGGTACAAAAGGGGCTGTTATGAGAGAGGGCACCAGATGCTCCTGTAAACGCGGCAGGTCATGCTTGGCCTCCTCAGTCCCTCGATCTCAAACCTTGTGATTATTGCTTGTGGAATTACCTGAAGTCGCAAGTCTACTGCGTTCGTCCGAACTTATTGGGGATGCTAAATATAAACATCCGACGGCAATTTCTCACCATACCTGCGGATATGCTGTACAGTGTTGCTCACAACATTGTCACTCGACTACAGGTATTGTTGACGAATGACGGCCGACATGTTGAGCATGGTCCATGTTCGCTCTCCGTCTTTGCTAAACCTCGATTATTATGCTAATTATTGCTTGTGTATCGGAAGAAGCGCCATCTGTTGGTCATTTTGTGTACTTTATTTTGGTGTCAATAAAACCCCATGTCATGCCAATTATGTGTGTCAGTTATTACCTCTATACCTCCAATATCCGTGAATTACTGCTTCGTCAAATGTTAATGGACTTTTTTTTTGCTAATGGCTTTACGTCGCATGGACACAATAGGTCTTACGGCCTTAATTAAGGTACAGCCCCAGCATTTGCCCGGTGTGAAAATGGGACACCGCGGAGAGCCATCTTAAGGGCTTCGTAAAGTGGGATTCGAACCCAACATCTCCAGGATGCAAGCTTACAGCCACTCGCCCCTAACCACATGGCCAACTCGCCCGCTGTTGGACTTTTGGGTCACCATTTTTAAATTTAACTGCTTTCGTTGTTTTTGAATAATTTGAAAAGCATAAAACTCTTGTTTTGTGCTGCCGAGGCAAGCGAGTCCATAGTTATTCAGTAGGAGGAAGGGGTTCGTAATGTGGAGAAATGAAATTGATTAAATAAGGGGTTCGTAAGTTGGAGAAATGAAATTGATAAAATAACTATTATTACCGGTTTAGTATGCCTTTACTGGCAGGTTGTAGTGTTTACAGCGCACTATGTCTTCTGGTATGGACTAGAATAAATGTGTTACTTTCATTGACCTGTCTCAGTTTCATCCTCGGCTTTGACAATATGAAAGTGACCGAGGTATGAGCGATGCTAGTAATACCATTCCTTATGCAGCCAGTCCCTGTTAGGTATGGTGTGAAAATATCGCTCATAGGGTCGGTTGGTGCATGCATTTCAGTGGGCTTGGCAGGCTAATACGTAATAGAAACGTCTGGCTCAGTAAGGAAAACAACGGGAAACTAGTTCACTCCTAATTTCCCTAGTATACCTCTTCATTGACACCTATGCTATTTATGACAGCTGTTGGTGGAGCTGTAGAGGATCAAACTAGGCTTCGGGCTGAATACCCAACATACACACTGGTTTAGTGTGATTAGCTGCCACCCTCGGAGGCCCGGGTTCGATTCCCGGCTCAGCCACGAAATTCGAAAATTGGTACGAGGGCTGAAACGAGGTTCACTCACCCTCGGAAGGTCAACTTAGTAGAGGTGTGTTCGATTACCATCTCAGCCATCATCAAAGTGGTTTTCCGAGGTTTCCCACTTTACCTTCAGAATAATGCCGGGATGGTACGTAACTTAAGACCACCGCCACTTCTTTCCCTCTTCCTTGCCTATCCTTTACAATCTTACCATCCCCTCACAAGACCCCTGTTCAGCATAGCAGGTGAGGCGGCCTGGGCGAGGTAGTGGTCCTTCTCCCCAGTTGTATCCTCACCCTAAAGCCTCACGCTCCAGGACACTGCCCTTGAGGTGGTAGGGGTGGAATCCCTCGCTGAGTCCGAGGGAAAACCAACCCTGGAGGGCAAACAGATTACGAAAGAAGAAAAGAAGGAAATGCAAAGTAATCATTACCCGTACGCATTAAAAGAAAGCACGACAATTCTTTTGAAGTATTTCTTGAACCTGCGAAAATGAATCAAGTAAATGTGAAGAAAACATCACAAGTACCAACAGATGTATGCAGTTGAAAAGGGATACCATTCTGACCATGATGGGCCTGATTGTTGGACATTAAGGTTGAAAAATGAGTTCTTCTTGGAACATGAGTGGTTTTATGTGAAAAATAAAATGCTGGGAGGTAAGATGTGCCAATATGTTACAAGTTTAGGACCAGAAAAAATAGATGGAAGCGAACATTTCTTCAGAGTGGGCCAGTAGTAAAATCAGTACCTTTGGAGGAGACGAAGAGTGCACATCTGGAGGTGCGAATAAAGTATGACATTCTGTTTATGAAGAAGTTCTAAAAAAACACGGCAAAATTCGATAATTTTGAGGAGTATTTTAGAGTACAAATACAACTTGATTATGGAAGTTTCTCTCTACTACGTGCATGAAAGAAAAATGCTTTATCGACAATAATAATACTTTCGTGTGGCTATTTCTAGCCGAGTGTAGCTCTTGTAAGGCAGACCCTCCGATGAGGGTGGGCGGCATCGGCCATTTGTAGGTAGCTGCATATTATTGTTGTGGAGGATAGTGTTATGTGTGGTGTGGCTTGATCGATGATCTGCAAAAGGACTTAGAAGCATGAAGGAAAGCATTCTACTCCTTTCCGATCTTCGGTTCGACAGCAGTAAGCTCACATCTCAGGTTGTACAGTCTTTGAGGTTTGGTGGATTATTCCCTTATTGCAGTGAACTGTTTGACGACCACTGCTTCCTAGTTGCCTTGGTATTCATTCATTGTAAATCCTCCTCCTCATTTCCTGTTCGCATAAAAAAAAAAGCCAAAAGAGCGTTAAAATTCAAAGCACATTATATGTTTGTCTTTTGCAGAATTCCACTTGAAAATTTTGAGTTAGCGACAGTTGAGTAGATATGTTTGAGTATTAATTGCTACATTGTTCCTCGTTCCAGGATAAATAAAGATCCATACAATTCACCTGAACATTAAAGGAAGAAATATCGAGCGTGTAATACAAGTTAGTGTCATAATGTAACCCATACGTTTAATTTTCGATGTAAATGGTGTTGCAGAAGGCTTTCGAGGTGTTAGTTTCGTCAAGGAGGAAAATTATGATGGACCACTAACTGGACTTAACTACCTCATAGACCTTTATGCGCCGGGCTGAGTGGCTCAGACGGTTGCGGCGCTGGCCTTCTGACCACTATTTGGCAGGTTTATCCTGGCTCAGTCCGGTGACATTTAAGACGCTTAATTACGTCAGCCTCGTGTAGGTATATTTACTGGCACTAAAAGGAATCCTGCGGGACTAAATTCAGGCACCTCGACGTCTCTGGAAACCGTAAATATAGTTCATGTGACGTACTGCATATTACATTATTATTATTATTATTATTATTATTATTATTATTAAGCCTATTATTATTCCGCCGTTTTCCCCACAGCCTGTGAGGTCCCGGGTGCGACATATGTCGAGAATGTGGATTTGGACCTGTTTCATTGACGGACGCCTACCCCGTTGAGACAAATACGAACACCCAGTCCTCGGGCCAGAAGAATTAATCAGACGTGCCTAAAATCACCGACCCGGCCGGGAATCAAATCTGGGACCCACTGAACTGGAGGCTTCAACACTGACCATTCAGCCAATGAGTCGGACATTATTATTATTATTATTATTATTATTATTATTATTATTATTATTATTATTATTGTCCCGGGGTATTCCGTAGCTCACAGAGGGATAGAAAGCGCCCGGGTTGTATGGCTGGACAAGGGAGAACTTAGAGCAATATTTACTTTAACTTCGACTTTAACAAATTTGGAAATATTATTTCTTTCGTTTCTTAAAGTTAAGAGAGAGAGAGAGAGAGAGAGAAATCGAGTACAAAATGGGAGAAACCCCAAGTCGTTAAATTACACAAGAAAGAACATAATTTCTCCTGTCAGGTACAATGTTATGAAAGAGCATAGTTACTCCGAACAGGTACAATTTATAGGCAATCAGTTGGTTTTGGCCCTCCTAATTAATTACGCGTTTGTCCCATGGTGGGCTTATCAATTGCAATGTTCACAACAAGTTTAATTACTCTCCTCAAAAGGAACCAAAACGAAGACACAGTTACTCGAATAATAATTAATACACAGGGGCTTAATTACCCACACTACACTGCTTTAAAAATAAAAGGATACACATAACATGCCATTAACAAGATGCAAGGAGACGAAACACCAACACTCCGTAAAGAAATTTCTGGAGAAACGGTAACCTTAGTGGGCTTAAGGCCAAATGACACAGAGGCTAATCCCACACTTAAAGGGTGACTAAAGGTAGAACATTTAAAAGCCGACACACGATTTCCAGAATTTAGAGTTTGAAATTTTTAGTCACCCAAGTCAAAAGTTGAAGGGGAGACAACTGCGGGTCACCACTCGTGCTCCCTAACATTAAATATTTTACCATCAGTCCGAAGACTGCGCAAAAGGTCCTATATTTCAACACAAAAAGGAATAAATACATGTTAGATATTAAGAAAACAATACGCGGCGGCCTTCCCCCCTCCATATTGGCGCGTATGCGGCCGGAGCTCGGTCTTCTTGAGATAGTGCCTACTCGTGATCATTGTTGCCAGCACTGATGCACTGTGGATACATTTCTGTCAAGCCTTTCTGCAACATCGCGGAAAAAAACATCCACATTCCCACGGCCTCGTCCAAACTCAGTAAATTTCTGATACTGCCTTCTTCGTAATTTATAGCATGTTTGACTCCTATATATACCACGACTTCAACAACGGATGATGATTAACGCTGTCGCAGTGTACGACGCGCATTTAAAGCAAACTTGCTTTGCAAGGTCATAGCGGCGCTGACAGCACCTCCCTTCGTCGAATGGCACACATATTTATTTAGACCTAGGCGTCATATTTCGGATGTGCAAACATGCATCCCGAATTTCGTTTATGTAACATAACTCCTTCTTGGTGTTGGGAATTCATTTTCCGCCAGTGTATGTTGCAGTACATTAGGGAATTTTGTAAGTTATTTTCTGGAATTTCGTATTAATTTCTATGTGACTGCTTTTAAATAATGTTTTACACTATTCGTATGCCATTTCTAAATTGTCAGTTATATGCTTATTGTTTAATGTACTTTTAGATATGGAGAAATATCTTTCCGTGGTTTCCCATTTTCACACCAGGCAAATGCTCTGGCTGTACCTTAGTTAAGGCCACGAGCGCTTCCTTCCCAATCCTAGGTTTTTCCTATCCCATCGTCGACATAAGACCTATCTGTGTCGGTGCGACGTAAAGCAAGTTGTAATGTGTGTATGTATACGTCCTCGTGTATATAAAAAAACAACACAAACAATCACAACATAAATATGCAACAGTGAATTCATTCCTCAGCATAGGCTGGTGTCAGGAAGGGCATCCGGCCGTAAAACATGGTTAAATCCACATGTGCGATACAATATGCACCAGTGGGTGCGGAAAGTGGTAGAAGAATAAGTGCAATAGGCAATATCGCTAGTATCTCCTTATTTTCCTCTTGTGATAATTTTGAGATCTTCTGTTCTAACCGGTCCACTAACGCTATTTGTTCCAGCCTGTAAGGGGTTAAAATTAGTTCCGTAACACACCCTCTACACTCTAGAAGGCAATTAACCTGAGAGGGTGCTACTCAAATCTAATTTGTGTTCGCTACTGCTGCTGCGAGGCGTCATCTGGCAGCGTCATGTCACTTAATTGTTTTTGTTACGAAATGCATTCTGCGGTCCTTTCAAGGATGGCAAAGGAATACATGTATTACATAATTCAATAAAGAAGTTTAGATTACTTCAAGCTGTATCACTAATGTGTTAACTTATGTGCGACAGTATAATGTCATATATAGAGGGACACGAAAGGAGATGGTTGCGGGGTTCGGGTTACTTATTCTTTAAGTTTGAATTCGGAAGATTATGGGTTCAGATATCGGTAGCACTGTCAGCAGCACTGAAAATAGTTTTCCATGCATTCCTCTTTTCATAGAGAAAAATGCTGGGATTGTACTTTAAACAGGGTCACGGCTGACACCGTCTCAGTTCTAGCCTTTTCTCAATATTATGTCACCGAAAATCTTCGATATGTTAGTGTGACGTGAAACCAATTGCAAAAATAATAATTCTGTGTTCCCCATGGAGAATTTTCTTTTGTTGTTGGAAGATGTATAATTTTACCAAGACTTCCATTCTTTTCTGCTTTACGTTTTGAATTAAATTACACAGTAAGGCAACAGTCTTTCAGTAACGTTCGATCGTAATCACTCCCCGCTCGCATCTTCTTGGTGAATTTAGCAGAGGTATTTTTGTTTTATCATTCAAACGTGTATCACTGTTATAAACCAAATTGTATCACATACCGCCCACAAAGGGTCTTGGTTTCGGACTATTTGGCCATGCGGTTAGGGCCGCGCAGCTGTCAGGTTGCATGCGGGAGATAGTGAGTTCAAACCCCACTGTCGGCAGACCTGAAGATAGTTCTCTGTGGTTTCCTATTTTCACACCAGGAAAATGCTGGGGCTATACCCCAATTAAGGCTGTCTACTATTTTCCCATCGTCGCCATAAGACCTATCAGTGTGGGTGCGACGTAAAGCAAATTAAAGAAAGGGGTCGTGGTCTGCCCAGCCCGATACTGGAATACTTCGTGGTCAGCCTGAAGATACACTTAACTGTATTGCTTGGCTTTAGTGGCGTGGATATCATTGTTACAGTTAGGTTAAGTGAACCAGGAAGTGTGAAAGGATAGAAAAATATAACTTCGGATGTTTAGTTACATAACTCAGAAAACGAAAGAGGCATTTCCTTGAATGTTCTTTTAATATATTCAGATTACATTCATCAATACTTGGGTATAATATGATGCTTCTATGTTTAATATTTTGTGTCAGAAAAACGATTATAACAATAACATTTTTAAATATTGTTAAAAATTTCTGAGAAAGTACTCAAACCAGACCAAAGAAACTTCGCATTCATAATACTTAAAACTTTTTTGAGCTGCTCAAGTAAAGTTATTGACCTATTGTTTACAGGAGTTAAGAAATAATTTTTAAATCCTGGTTGAAAACTGAAACTTTCGGTAAACTTTTCATTGCCATTCAAGCTGGCCTCCATGAACTAATCAGGGTATCTGATTAATTTTACTTTCAAAAGCAAATTTATATAGTGCCTATGAGACTAGGAAATTACAAATATATTGATGTGATAGTTTATGAGATAAAGGTACACAGAATTTCAGAAATATGACCTACGGAAAATCCAGAAAGAATATTCAGTAGTGTAGAGTTATGTTTAAACCTAATTTTATTGCCTCCAATATAACTGTAGCACAATAATTAATACACCAAATCCTTCAGAAAAGACTGGAGATTGTTTTTGACTCAGAAACGAAAACTGTCATTTCTGAGCCTATCCCACTTCATGGTTCCCTTAACATCTACAACACAATCATTTCCTCCCCACGTACTCCTTCACGTAAGACAAGATTTATCCTGTGGAAATCCGAATCATGTGAGCATTTTCCGACTGATTATATTGAGAACTGGAGTGAACAGAGGTCGCATAACCGTTTAGAACTTGCTGTTGGCAGATGCAAATCTGTTCTAAGACAGTAATTGCATGTGAGGTCAAGAACAGACGGTGTCCGTCTTCAATTTCTGATGAAACACGATGTTTGCTTCTCATTTTAAGGCAGAGGACTCGAAATCACCTCAGTCTAGTGATATTTGAAAGTGTCAATAGATATACAGGTCCGTGAGAAAATCTGCGAGACAAAATTCCGTCAGAACGGCGTTTCTGAAAACCGTAAAAGTACAGTAAGGCTCAGTTTTAGTGATATCAGTTTCAGCGACATATCGTGGATAACGTCACGTATTTTGTAACTTCACAAGGGAGATGTTTGTTCGCTGTGCTTAATGCGACAAACATGTATAAGTCTACCTCGTTTATAACGTAATTTTAAATCTCAGTTAGAATTCAATTTTCAAAGGCCCAACGTATTTTAAGATCTCTATTGTCTCTTGAACATGTAAGTCGGAGTTAGGGGGTTGGCGTCCAGGTAGATTCCTTTATCTTTCTTTCTGTTACTGATCTTCCATGTTTATTGCAGACAAACTCTCATCCCTATTAGGAAAGTTATTCGTTTTACGCCCCATTAAATTAATTTTTCATGGTCTTCCGAGATGCCGAGGTGCCGGACTCTAGTTCCTTAGGAGTCCTTCTACGTGACCATAAACTTACCTACTTACCTACATGGGGCAGACTTATTTGAGCGCTTTCAAATATCACCGGACTGAGCCAGGATCGTACTTGCCAGCGCTCAGCCGCCTGAGCTAATCAGCTCGCCCCATCTCTGTTGATAGCTTCATAATTCACACATTCTAACATCACAACAAACATGTTACCACGTCGCTTAACTGTACAGAATGGTCTCAACAAAGTTTTTACTTCGGAAGAGAATATCAAAGTGCTAGGAGAAACTGAAAACTGAAGAAGGAAAGGCGACAAGTGTTGTATATTTGGTACGCTTGATTCTAGAGTTTGACCGAGCTCGATAGTTGCAGTCGCTTAAGTGCGGCCAGTATCCAGTATTCGGGAGATAATGGGTTCGAACCCCACTGTCGGCAGCCCTGAAGATGGTTTTCTGTGGTTTCCCATTTTCACACCAGGCAAATGCTGGGGCTGTACCTTAATTAAGGCCACGGCCGCTTCCTTCCCACTCCTAGCCCTCTCCTGTCCCATCGTCGCCATAAGACTTATCTGTGTCGGTGCGACGTAAAGCAACTAGCAAAGAAAAAAATAATTCTAAAGTCTAGATGATTTGTGAGCATGTTCTACGAAGCTACGGGAGGAAGCGGTGAAATTGTGACTGATATTTGAAGATAGAACGTAATACTTATAACGCGTATGATGGACAAGCGGGACACTAAAATGACTCCACTCCTAAATTAAGAAACTTGCTAAGAAATGTGCATAATTTATCACTTCAATTTATTTTAAGAAATATGATACAGTATTTATATTGGGCTTAAGAGTAAATATGGATAGTCGCGCAAAAAATGAGCGCGTGGTATAGAATTTATCGTATGATACTCACATGTAACATTTTATTAGACTTTATCAGACTCAATTTTAATTATTATCAAATTAGATGTAGATATAAACCCTGCGTATACCCACAACAATCATTATTTATATACTAACCAAAATCCCGAAGGGCCACGGCCTGCCAACCGACCATTGTTCAGCCCATCGTGTAGTCGGAACGACGAATCATCTCTACTGTTATTCTTGAATTTCTAGACCGACGCCGCTATGTTACCTTCAGATAGTCACGTAATGGAGGTTTTTAAAAGTTGGAAAAATATGAAGTTAAAGTTGGAATTAAAGAGGAAAAACTGGGGCAAATATTTGTTTATAGGGGGAGGAATTTGGAATAATTTTCCGAGGGAGGTATTCGGTAAGTTGCATTCTTCTTTGAAATGTTTTAAAGGGAATCTGCCACGTGGGTGACTGCCCTTCAGATCAGTGGCGATTTGATTGAATTCTTGTTTGAATCTCTCTTGGAGGTCCCATCTTGCGGCACCATTATATTCATCTCATTAATTTCCCCCACGCCGTTTTATTGCGAAAATTCAGGAGTAGTTAGCCTATTGCCTTCTCCCGCGCAGTCAAAGGTAATATTGTCTTTGCCGTTTTCATCTTTCTTCCTACATCACTGCTACCCAGCATAGGATACAATTTGCACCTGTCCTTGATGTGGAGAACAGACGGTTCTTCACAAATTTTGTGTCGCCGAGGAGACCTAAAGAAACTCATCCGCAAAGCGCCATTGGTCCCTTTTGGAATTCGAGTTATTTCCTACCGCTCGACACTGCGTTGAGTCACTGACTGTACGGTCTGCTCTATTTCCGTAGCCTTCAAATTTCCCCGCATGTAATTTTATTCAGTTATGAGCAGACAGCGGAAGTTTAGGCTCTATAAGGTAGTGTATTAGGTGCCTAAAACGGTCTCCTTAACTGCTATGTTTAGGCAATAAAATGAATAACAGGCGGATATCCGATATCAAAACATTAAATCAGTAACGTAAATGACCTTAACATGATTTAATGTGCAATATAGGTATTAAAACAAACCAAATACAAATCACAGTCGTTAACTATAATTTGGTTACAGAATTGTTTCTGCCAAGCACGACTAGTTTTGTCATCAAACTATCGTATGGAAGTTGAGAAAAATGTGTTCTACCCACCTCTTTGTTACAAACTTTGCTAAAAGTAATCTTCCGATCTGTCGAGTAATCGAGAATTCAAGGAACCACTATCGAATGATTTTCATTTCGGCATTACGTTTCCTTCAAGTGAACACGTCGAGCTCTTAAGACCAACAGTACACACGTACCAGATGTGCACCGATTGTTCTAGTTGAAAGATTAATTTCCAAGGTTTGAAGATTACATTTATAAAGGTAAAGAGATTGGGACGTTCGCATTGTGTCACTAATTCCTGGGCTTTCCAAAGTTGGGAAGGAGGAAGGGGATGATCTCTGTCCTTGTAGTGTCGGTAAAGTCTCGTAGTTCACCTTTAAGTTACATGCTCTTTATTAAAAATAATGGTACAGTAGATCATTATTATAAATAGAGTAAAATATCAAAATTAAAACGGAAATTCAAATATAACAAACGAAAACTAGTAAATATAGAAAATAGGCATTAAAATAGACTTAGAACGGAAAATAGGCGCTAACGCCAAATTGGCATTTTACGCATAATAAAAACTGCTTTATATAGACCTAAACCTTCATGAAACATGTAAATTTGAAAGTTGACGCATGTGTATGTTGAGGAAAAAATACGCATTTGCCTAAAATACGCTGCCTAATTATGAGTAGCTCACTATTATGGCAGTGAATACGGCAGATCACAAAGATTGGACGTTATCTTAATACATGTCAGATTTGAATTTTTTTGTTCGTTTGTACCTGAGAACAGGAAAACATTTCAGTGTACCTTTTCATACTCACCTGATCCTGGTGTGACAGAACGGTTAACCGCGTTTCGTCATGTGGCTGCGCTGAGTGCAGTTCTGTTTAGACAGCCAGAGATTGTTGTGTACTGCGGTGAGAACACATACAAGCGGTGCTGTGTGCAATTTATAAGCGTCTCTTAATTTACCCGCTGTTATGTCCAGTATGCTCGTAATGAGTGTTAAAAAAAGACAAGAAGAAAGAACAAAGAGATAAAAACAGTCCTATACGTCGTTCAATCCTTCAGATAAATAATATAGAATTTTTATGAATAAATCAATACAAATTGTGTTTAATATCTCTACTGTACAACGTGTTTCATCAAAATGGAGTTTCGGTGCCTTCCCAAAGAAATCCGACAGGCAACAAAAGAAAAAGTACGACAAGGTAGTGAAATTGTTCATTTATTTATCAAGCATTAGTGACGGAACTTTAGAGTTCATATTGACAAGAAACCAATTCCTTCCTCATTTTAAAAGTCTTGTCCTTAATTGCTGATGAAAAGTTGAAAGAAGTAAACTGAGTAGTCATCTCCTCAGACAACATCCATATCATCTAGGAAACATCTAGACATAAAATTCTATCCCGTTATTTTAATGTTATAATTCACAATGTATAATTTTAATGGTAACTTAGAAAAATATTCTTTAGGGATTTCTATTCTCTTTTTAAATGTGGAAACTTTTAATCAGTGTTGCGATTTCAATTATTGTACGGTAATTGGAAGTCTTAACTAATACGAATTCAAAGGCTATGTTACCACTGTGGTTGTTTCGTGTTGAAGCACTGATGGTTTTCCGATCTGAATATACTGTACATCTTAATTAATAATAATATTATTGGCTTTACGTCCCACTAACTACTTTTTCGTTTATCGGAGAAGCTGAGGCCGACGTATAAGAGCACCTTGAAATACCAGCGGACCGAGCCAGGATTGAACTTGCCAGGTTGGATCCAGAAGGCCAGCGCCTCAACTGTCTGAGCCACTCAGTCTGGCGAGTATACATCTTCATCCGGACTGGACTACGTTATATTTCTTTATACATTATTCTCTCGTTGCCGACGTTTCGAACATATTACAGTGTGTATTCAGGAAGAGAGGCGGGTAACGTATTAGATATTCAGCACTCCATAACAATCACCTTGGACTGAGTAGAACTACTTCAGGGACGTTGATTATTAATACTACAGTGTACAGGAAACGTCGAAAAACTGCGCAACGAAAGTCAAAGTTACTCTTAAGAACATAAACATTTGAGGTTTAGGAACATTATAAATCATTTCTGTTCATTTTCAATAGTTTAGCATTAGCTCTGCAAATCATCACAAGAAACTGCATTATCTTCAACACTTAGAAACCTCTCCTGAAAAAAAATGTTTATAAGTTCTTCAATAAAGATATTATTTGTTTTGCGTCGCATTAACTACTTTTACGGCTTTCGGAGACGCCGAGATACTGGAATGTTGCCGGTGCCGGTAAATCTACCTATTCAATGCTGACGTATTGGAGCACGTTCAAACACCACCGGGATCGAATCCGCCAACTAGAGCTCAGAAGGCCAGCGCTTTACCACCTGAGACACACATCCTCGCTAAGTTACTCAAAATGTGAATACTTTCGTTTCTTGTTTTCTCAAATAAATCCTTATCATGGAGATTTCTCTGACAAACCACTTGCTTTTCTTTAAAGTATTTGATCGGAATTTTGTATATACCAATATTTCACGAAGAAGGATGAATCCGCCTAAAAATAATGCTAGCTTCAAAATATATGATGTTTTATTTTAAAAATATGATCAGTTAACATTCTGGCAAATAACATGAACTTAAACAAGGACAGTACTGTAGCTCAAGCGAATAAGATAAATGACGAATAATAAGGTAGAATCATTGAAAGGAAAGATATTTGAGTATATCTGGTAAGGGCAAACAGTGGCAAATTCTCATCCATCGTATTCAACAGTTAACGAATATTCATCCTGGCGATCCGTAGAGGTTGGTGTTCCACAGGGGTCTGTCGTAGGACCGCTCCTATTTTCTGTCTGTATCAATGTTATTACGTCGTCAGTAAACAGTTGCAGACACCACATGTACGCTTACGATATACAATTATACTTGCACTGTGAACCGGAAAGTAAACCGAGGAAATAAAAAAAAATCAATAGAGACTTACAAGAAATCTGTAACTGGACTGACATGCATGGACTTAGATTAAATAACGTAAAATCTCAAGCTATAATAATTTCACATCCTCGGCTTTGTTAATAAACCATAAGCAACTTCACTTTACCAAAACTCTACCTACAAAATTCACCCATTGATTTCAGTGAATCTGTCAAAGATCTCGGCGTTATGATAGACGAACATATTTCTTGGAAGCAGCAGGTTACCAGCGTCTCCAGGAAAGTATTTGCGACACGTAACTCACTTAGAAGATTCCGCAACATATTTTCGGGTATTAAACGAACGCCTCATTTGTACTCTGATATTACCTCATTTCGACTACTGTGACGCCGTGTACAACGACCTGACTGCTACTCATAACGACCAACTGCAACGCACGCAAAACGCCTATGTTCGCTGCATATGTGACCTACGTTACTTTGACAATGTTACACCTGCCTACGATGAACTCGGTTGACTAAAACTCAAACAGCGTCGTAATCTTCGTGCTTTATGCCTTCTTCATCGAATACTCTACTCATGCTCACCATCGTATTCAACATTTAATTAATATTCATCCTGGCGATCCATAGAGGTTGGTGTTGTACAGTAAATTTCACCACCTCTCATCCAATCACAGTTTCGGAACACGGTCAAAATCTGATACACTCTTATCTAATCCACCTTACCGCACCACACGATACACAAACTCATTTGTTATTTCTTCGGCACAACAATGGAATACACTACCCGTCTCTGTCAGAGAAGCCTCACCTGCTAGTTTTAGGCAACTTTGTCACCGCTACCTACTAAGTAATGTTATGGAAATATTGTAGATTTAGCCTTCTTCAAACTATAGACTTTATATTACCAAGGTTAATAGAAATTAGCTAATCATATCATAATTGTGTAAATAATAATAATAATCATCATCATCATTCTCCTACTTTTTCCTTTTTTTACTTTTTATTTTTATCATAATATTCTATTGTTTATTAGTTGCAAGGTGTTTCAATTGTAAGTGTATTTATTTTAATTTTGCACATGTAGATACTTTATTTTCTGGTTAGATGGAAGAGACAGCCTAATGCCTTAATCTCGCCAGACAAAATAAATCCATTGTATTGTATTGGATCTTTGTACGTACGTAAGTTGCAAGTATGTAAATGTACTAAGATGTGTAGAAAGGGCTCTGAATTTGCTGCGCCCAATTACATTTTACTTCAGTAGAGCATACACTCGTTGAGAAAAGCAAACATATGACGTTTCACGTAAGTTGAAGGTTAAAGGTGAAGAGTCTATAATAAAGGACTGGTTATTACTTTTAAAGTAAGGAGCTCACTTTATACATCTCATCAACCATTCGGACAGAACTTGTAAAGCATGTGACACTTATCACTTATGTAATACGAAGTGAATTACTTTTTTAATAATTCATCTCTAGTTGTACAAAGTTGGTTAACAGGAAATCTACATTAACTTTGACAGATTTTTAATCTTTCTGCATTTTCAAAAACCCTGATAATACTTAATGAATTCCATCGTCTCATATGGCATGCACATGTCATCAAAAGTTCTATCGGTTATTAAGACAGCTGTTCACTACTATCTAGGAGGAAATCGACCACACGGGCATCCCAAGAAGCTGTGGCTTGATGGTCTAAAATAAGACATGAAGATCGTGGGTGTTAGACCCGATGATGCACCGAACAGGACCAAATGAAGAATGGGGATAAAAGTAGCAGACCTGCAGTATTACGGGAAAAAGCCTGTAAGAAAAAGAATACTTTGATTCAATTTGTTTCCGTGCTTAATTTAATAATCCAAATGATTATGAAAATTACAGAACGAGGAAAATTGCCTTACTGTAAGTGTCGTATAGCTGTGAGATTGCATTTCGAAGATGGTAGGTTCGAATCCCACCATCGGCAGCTCTGAAGATGGTTTTCTGTGGTTTGTTACTTTCACACCAAACAACACGTGAGGCTGCGCCTTAATTGACACTACGGGTACTACATTCTTGCGTCACCGAAATTCTTCGATGTGTTAGAGCGACGTTAAACCAGTAGTAAAAAATAAAATACAAATAATGAAGATTTGGAGAAAGGTATGCATTGATACAACCTCGAAGTTATTATATTTATTTGTTATTAGGACTTCCCTCAGGATACACTCGTGATGGTTATATCATCATAAGGTATTCATAAGAAGTTGTCTCCATTAGATGTTCATCAGCGTACATTTACCGCTATGACACACGACTGCTCCCTCTGCATTCAGTCGTGGCCCATTTTGGGTGAAGGCTTAGTCCCTTCATGCTGTTCTGTGTGGCATCAGCCCATTTTTGCTTAGGTAGACCCTTGAGCTTGCCTTGATGATGCACTTCCTTTATTTTTACTTCTCCTTGACTGTCGTTGTCACCATTAGCGATCACCAAAATGAAACTTATAGTTTCTCCTTGAAGCTGGCGCTCGAGCCATCTGTGTTGTGATTCAGTCTGTCTCTCGCTCCCCCGTGTGTTAAGTTGGTCTGCTCGTAAAACCAACAATGGGGTGATCGAAAATGATGAGCAAACTGGGATTTAAAATATGCTTCTTGATCTATGAATTGCTCCTATCTTGCATTTACTTGTTTCAATGCTCGGCTCTTTGCTGGGTGTCATTATTCTGATTGACGTAAATATTTTTGAGATTCCGCATATGCTACTCCCAGGTATTTCATTTTTTATGTGACCGCATTTCTGTAGTCTTTTATTACCTGTCTTTGCGGGCTCTTAGTTAAGTTATTTTGTGTGTGTTTTAATTTTTTCTTTATTTGTTTGTGTGCGCAGAGGCGAGAGTGGAGAGCGCTATCTACCTATCTGTTTGTTTGGATCTGTGTGTTTGTGGGTTTTGAGATCATGCACCTCTGTTTTCTTGTCATTTTCCACGAACCTACTACGCTGGCGTAGCTGGGGGTAGGGGTGATGGGGGGGGGGTCCTAACCAGCTTGCCGGCGGACTTAAGGGTTAAATACCTCTCGCGGACCAAACACACTACCCCTGCGGATGGGGGACGCTCATGTAGAATAAACCCGCGGTATCCCCTGCCTGTCGGAAGAGGCGACTAAAAGGGGTGACCAACGGATTATCAAATTAGAACCATGAGACAACTTGCAATTAGTACCATCTCGCTGGGAAAACCATGGGTCGCCTTTATTTGCACGTATACCACTATGTTAGGTACGTAATAGGTTTGTGGTTCGTAGCGAGAGTCTGTGAATCAGGATGAGGGTTTTACAGTACCTATGATTCGTACCCCTATATGAGCAACACCTTGGGATGAGCGACACCATGGTTCTGCCTTGTCTATGCTTAGTTCCCACTATGTGAGGAATACCACGCGTTAGTTCGGGTCCCTGTGGTTAGTCCACTTATGTGAGGAGCGCCATAGGTTTGCTTTGCCTTTATAGGTTTGCGTTGCCTGCAAATAGCGCCGCAATGTGCGAAACACCATAGGTCTGTGTTATATGTGCGCATTACACTACCTGTGAATAGTACCATAATGTGTGGAATACCGCGAGTCTACGTTAGTTTTGATAAGTACCGCCAAGTGACAAATAGCATGGTTCTACTTTCCTAGCGATAAGTACCATTATGAGGGGCCGATGACCTGGATTTTGGACCCGTTTCGACTACAAGCATAATCGATTCAGCATCGTGCTATAGAAGCAGTCCCTTGGTCAGTAATACTATTGTTTTGTGCCAGCTTCTGTGCATGTGAGGCATTGTGGGTCGGTTCCACTGATTGTTTTAAATTCATATCCATCCATCCATTCATTGTTCGTCCTCACGCTTTGAATTCTGATCAGTGGAGGAATTTGGACTTTTAATTTGTCATAACATTTCGTCTCATTTCGTACCATTAGGGTCTGATGACTCGCCGTTTTAATTCACGGTTGAGCATTGGTATATTGTATGATTTAACACTACGGGGTTTACCAACTTTTGTCCACGTAAGGCATTTTGGACGTCCCGGATAGCGGGTCGACGAAAGTTATGACTGCTACGATTATTTGGATCAACCTTGCCTATTCTTGCGGCGGTCCAGCATTGTATCTGTTGTGTTCGAACCAAGCTCGTGAGTCCATGATATCCGTCGCTATCCTGCGCCAACGTACACGTCGCGTGCCTTCACACGCCGACCTAGTCTGGGTCGATTTTTATATTAGGTCTCTGTTCATGTTTAGTATTCTCCGTATCTCGTAATTTTAATTACATTTTTTCTTTCTTTTCTCCTTTCGTTTTACTTGGCCGGTTTGTGCCTGTGTGACATGCTTTTTTATATTTCTAGGCCGTTATATGCTCTATTGTCGGCGCTTGTGCATTTTTGCAACTGTGGTAATATCTGCTTGTATATTGATTCTGCTCCTTTGGGAGGCTGTGCTTTTGACATTGTTGTTGTGACGCGCTAATATCGAGATGACGTTCGTTTGGAGCACGGGAATACTATCTCTTGATATGTGCGCGGTTCGTATTCATGCGATTATATTATCCCGGGGTGGTTCCCATTCCTGGTTCCTTTGGTAACGTGTTCCACGTCACATTTTCATGCATTTTCGGACCAAGTCTGTATTCGCATGTGGTCGTACTGAATTGAATTGGGCGACTGTGTGCACTCACGCCGAGAAATACAGAAACATACTATGTTGTGGAACATGTTCCTAATCGATATGCATTTTGCCTGCAGTTATAATGCATTTTAGTATTTTGTGTTGAAATAAACCCCTTTTTGTCCATTCTAATATTCATGGGGGTTATAGGTTCTTTCCTTCTGTCATAATCTCCCCTTTTTGTCTACGAACTGTTCGTTCCAGTCCATCCATGGCAGTTTATGAAGAGAGGTAAGCGAGGTAGGTATTTGTGATTATGTCGTGTATCCTGATGTGTTGTTTTATTATTGTGTCTATTTCTGCTATCCCCAACGGCCGTAGCCGTGTAGAAACCTCGGATCCCGTTGTGATATCCGAAGTTGAGAAACATTGGGCGTGGTGAAGATTTGGATGGGTTGCCACGCACTGTTGGTGGGGTATAAGGGAATGGAGGAGCGGAAAGGAACTGGCCACCCTACCGTATATAAAATCCGGCTCAGGCACACCTCTGCGGAGGTTTGGACCTGCCTTCGGCAGAATACACCCTTACATTACTTCTGCTATCAATACATGCGCTAACTATCGTCGTTGACTTTCGACTTTTTTTTTTTTTTTAATCGGCACTATGTCAAATTTTCCTCTTATGTAGGACACACAGTTCAGTATATTGATACCCACTGTCTATCGCAATATTTATCTCCATAACGCATAGTCTACGTCCTAACTCTTTTGTTACCGTAGAGACCAGCAAAACGGTAATTAGACGGTAAATTTCCGACTTTATTTTACTATCGTCGTTTACCACTTCATCCAGGATTAACTAATCCCCGTGATTTATAACTTGTTATATACGTAGGTGGATCAAAAGATTAGTTGCACTAACGCGCCGCAGCAGCGCGCTGTGTGTCGCAAACGTGGCCACAGCGGAGAAAGGGACAGGCACAGTCCACACGTCTGTTAGGCAGGTCGCTAAGGTGTCTCGTCTAGTATTGTGTGAATAGCGGCCAAATGCAATGGCGCGTCAACTGGACGTTCACTCCAAACATGAGGTGCGTGCGACAATCCGATTCCTATGGGCCAAAAGGAAGAATTGCACGGACGTTCATCGTGAAATTAGTGCTGTGTATGGGGAGCGGGCCATTTCCCGGCAAGGTATCGTAAAGTGGCGTCAGCAATTCGAAGCCGGACGCACGGATATCACGGACAACCATCGCGAAGGCAGGCCCGCAACGTCCAGAACCCGTGCAAAGGTCAACAGTGTGAATGCGATCATTAGACAGAGCCGGCGCATGAAACTGAGAGAAATCGCGACGCAGCAGAACATGTCGTATGGCAGTGTGTTCGCCATTGTTCACGAGGAACTTGGATATCGTAAGCTGTGTCAAAGATGGGTCCCACGTCTTCTCACCGATGAGCACAAGGGACAACGTTTCCAATCCTCCCTGACATTTTTGCCACGCTATGTCGGAGACGGCAACGGGTTTCTGCGGCAAATCGTCACAGGCGACGAAACGTGTGTCCACCACTTCATCCCCGAAACGGAGAGAACCTCAATGGAATGGGTGCTTCCCTCATCACAACAATGGAAGAAGGCCAAGGTTCAACCGTCAGCCAGTAAGGTTATGGTGACAATGTTCTTTGACATGGAGGGTTTGCTGCACGTGAAATTCGTTTGGAGCACGGGAATACTATCTCTTGATATGTGCGCGGTTCGTATTCATGCGATTATATTATCCCGGGGTGGTTCCCATTCCTGGTTCCTTTGGTAACGTGTTCCACGTCACATTTTCATGCATTTTAGGACCAAGTCTGTATTCGCATGTGGTCGTACTGAATTGAATTGGGCGACTGTGTGCACTCTCGCCGAGAAATACAGAAACATACTATGTTGTTGAACATGTTCCTAATCGATATGCATTTTGCCTGCAGTTATAATGCATTTTAGTATTTTGTGTTGAAATAAACCCCTTTTTGTCCATTTTTTTATTCATGAGGGTTATAGGTTCTTTCCTTCTCTGTCATAATCTCCCCTTTTTTCTACGAACTGTTCGTTCCAGTCCATCCATGGCAGTTTATGAAGAGAGGCAAGTGAGGTAGGTATTTGTAATTTATGTCGTGTATCCTGATGTGTTGTTTTATTATTTTATTGTGTCTATTTCTGCTATCCCCAACGGCCGTAGCCGTGTAGAAACCTCGGATCCCGTTGTGATCTCCGAAGTTGAGAAATATTGGGCGTGGTGATTTGGGTAGGTTGCCACGCACTGTTGGTGGGGTATAAGGGAATGGAGGAGCGGAAAGGAACTGGCCACCCTACCGTATATAAAATCCGGCTCAGGCACACCTCTGCGGAGGTTTGGACGTGCCTTCGGCAGAATACACCCTTACATTACTTCTGCTATCAATACGTGCGCTAACTATCGTCGTTGACTTTCGACTTTTTTTTTTTAAATCGGCACTATGTCAAATTTTCCTCTTATGTAGGACACACAGTTCAGTATATTGATACCCACTATCTATCGCAACATTTATCTCCATAACGCATAGTCTACGTCCTAACTCTTTTGTTACCGTAGAGACCAGCAAAACGGTAATGAGACGGTAAATTTCCGACATTACGTTACAATCGTAGATGACGCTCGTCGTCGTTTACCACTTCATCCAGGATTAACTAATCCCCGTGATTTATAACTTGTTATATACCTAGGTGGATCAAAAGCTTAGTTCCGATGCAAGTTATTTTGAACGTTCTGCCATCTGTTGAATATATATGGAAGCTGGGAAAGGTTAGAGAATCAAACAGTACCTTGCAGGGAATAGTATTCTTCTTTCATCAGAAGAAGTGTATACTCTCTGGCTTGACAGGTAGTAATCAAACATGGCTGCATGCTATGACATTACTAAGAATGCAAATAACAAATATCAGAATATTAATGTAAGTGTTACTCACAGAGTGTATTGCGGGTTAGGGTAAGCCTTCGTCTGCAATTATTGGGGTGATCATTTAATGATTTTTATGATTACTCAAAGCTGACTGAACTTGGACACCTATCAATGTTTCATGATTCACAGGCAGATCATTCCGGAGGGAATAAACTAGAAATGAATCAAACCGGTCCAGTAGAAGGATGGATTTGCCAAAGCTGTTTTTAGTAAATTATTCTAATATATATAGATTGCGACTGTCGGTCATTCCTTTAATTAGCTCTTCCTTGGAGACTAATCCGTTTTCTATGGATAGCATGGCGTTCTTGACGCACAAAAATGTTCAGTACATTGGTTGGTACTCATGTGACAGGACATTGCTGTAGTGGATGCCACATGTGCTGTTAAAGTTATTGAACACTCCCACATTGATTTCGACGTAGCTTCAAGTACACCCAACCTAACACGTGACATGGAATACATGACTGACCGGATCAGATCATGTAGTAAGAAATCGAATACCTTTTCATGGTATAGGGAAGCGAGATTGGACAGTCTGTTCTTACCAGAAGGAATCTAAACTAGAGGGCATGCATAATGTATTGCCACAGTTAATCGCAAATCAATCTTGTTTCTTCGAAATTTTAACCGTGCTGTCGGTGTGTTTCTTGCAGGATGCTTTGGACGATCTTCACCGTATGGCCTAGTAGTGGGTTGAGGTCGGAATTAGCTCGCAAGATGGGGATTACCTCTCTTTAAAGAAATTATGTATTGCCAGTCGGGCTGCGTTTGTGCACTTTCAATGATTTTGTTGAACAGCAATATCTACCAGCCTACTGTACCCCGTCATTGTTAGCATCACAGTTCTCCCACAACGGAGTCAGGGCAAGTGAATCTTTACGGCTTGAATTGTTTCAAAACAACCGTTATGTTGCCTTCATTCATATGGATGCTTAGAAGATCATGGTGTATAGGATTAGATTCAGGAATTCCTCAGTACTTGATGGTTTGTCGTTCTCTTTGTTCTAACATTACAGGAAGTTTTCCGTTTTATACCTGAAGCCATAGAATATCTTGCGTGTTGTTTACCGCATCATTCCGTCTGGTTGCGCTATATGGTAACAAAAGAGGTAGAACGTAAGACTGGGCGTCATGGAGACTAATGCTGAAATGATCGGTGGGCATCACTAAACTGCACTGTGCCTCCTACATAAGAGGGAATTTTGATGTTTCACCCATCTAAAAAAAGTGTGAAAAAGTTGATTACGATAGTTAGAAAACGTATTGCTAGTAGAAGTGACCATGTTTTCCAAGTCCTGGTTTGATTAATCGCTAGACGTCGCATACTCCTTCGCACATATCGAGATTCCATAAGTGCTGTGGGGATTTTCTTTGTCTCTCTTAATTTATTTTTATATTTTCCAACGAAACGGGATTTGGTCATCAAGAAAATCACAATGTAGCACCTTCTTATTATAGTTTTCGTCCTATTTTCAAATACACGAATATCGATCTTACAGTCGTATAGGCTTTGTTTATCCGGAGGTATGTGAAGCTTCCTGGGCAACGTCACTTATAATTTAGTACAAACTGTTTTCGGAATAAGACAACAGAATTTAGTTTTATTACTCCTCGAAAAAGCGTATAATCTAGTCATGAGTAATATGAGGTTCAAGGAATACGATGACGAATCATTTAGTACCTTCTATCAATACTTCTTGCCTTTTTTCACTAACAGCCCAGAACGTGCACCGTCTGAATTTTCAACTCGGTACCTCGATGGAAGAAATATCTCCAGAGGCTTGGTTCCTGCGTTGAAAAATAGATCAAACTTGTTGTTCATTGTGACTGATTATTTGTTTTCCCTACCCATTGAATATTTCATGAAAGAAAGAAAATGTGCGATACGTTTCGAATGGCCTTCATTTTATCTGTAACACAGATAGTAGGATAGTGTGGTCAGTTCTCTGCTTAGTCAACCTTGGCTTCATGATTAATAATAATAATAATAATAATATATTATTAATATAATATGAATTTAGAGACAAGACTTCAAATTCTTTCGAGGAATGTATCTCAAGGTTATCGGTACAGAGAATGTGCAACACGAACGTGTATCGAGTAGTTCCTGAGGTCTCCATGTGAAGTAGCCCAGATATATGAATATATTATTATTCTTTCTTTCTCCATTAGGGACCTCTAGGGACCACGAGACAATTTCAGTGCTTCATCCTTTGTTGTTCCTTTTTCTTCCTCAAACACTACTTCATCTGTTCACTATGCCTCTTTTCCTCTCCTCAGACCGGTTTCAGCCTGTTTTCTTTCCCTCGCGACCTTCATATCCTTCCATATTTAACACTTTATTTCTAAATCTCTCTCTCTCTCTCTCTCTCTCTCTCTCTCTCTCTCGCTGTTGCTCCTTTATCCCTCACGTTGTTTCTTTCCAAACCTGTCTTGACTTCATGAATCCAGGTTGTTGTTGACTTCTTGTTCCAAAGATATTTGAAGATCTGTTTGGTTAACCTGTTGTGATCCCTTCTGTACAAATGTCCAAAAAATATCAATCGCCTTTTCCGCATTGTATCTGTTATATTTTCTATGTTCCGGTATATTTCGTCATTACTTCTTGATTTTCAAAATCCTGCAGTCCTTAGCGGGTCGAGTACTTTCCATATAATTCTTCTTTCCAGGTCTTCTAATTTATTCAGACCGGGCGAGTTGGCCGTGCACGTAGAAGCGCGCGGCTGTGAGCTTGCATCCGGGAGATAGTAGGATCGAATCCCACTATCGGCAGCCGGTTTTCCGTGGTTTCCCATTTTCACACCAGGCAAATGCTGGGGATGTACCTTAATTAAGGCCACGGCCGCTTCCTTCCAACTCCTAGGCCTTTCCTATCCCATCGTCGCCATAAGATCTATCTGTGTCGGTGCGACGTAAAGCTCACAGGAAAAAAATAAATATTATTCAGCTGGTAATCAAGTACTAGATATTATTATTATTATTATTATTATTATTATTATTATTATTATTATTATTATTATTATTTTACGTCCCATTGACTACATTTGTAGTTTGCGAAGATGGCGATACCGGGTGTCGCAACTTTACCCCTCAGAAGTTCTAAATCCTCTTTGGGCACCTGTAAATCATCGCAGTACCGGGCGAGTTATCTGTGTGATTAGGGACGCGCAGCTGTGAGCTTGCATCCGGGAGATAGTGGGTTTGAACCCCACTATCCGCAGCCGTGAAGATGGTTTTTCGTGGTTTCCCATTTTCACACCGGGCGAATGTTAGGGCTGTACCTTAATTAAGGCCACGGCTGCTTCCTTCCCACTCCTAGGCCTTTCCGGCCCCATATTCGTCATAAGTCCTATATGTGTCAGTGCGACCTAAAGCAAATTGTAAAAAAAAAAAAAAAAAAAAAAAAAAAAAAAATTGCAGTAAACTTAGGTCGAGCCCACCAATTTGGGCTAATTCACATGGCGACCTCAGTAATTACCCAGATACTCGTTAATGTTGCACATTCTATGTACCGGTAACCTTGAGATATATTCCGTGCAAGAATTCGAATTCTTGTGTCTAAATTTCTATACTTTTCGAAGTGGAACTGGACCCATGTTCTTCCAATGAAACGAAACGCGTCCTCAGTGACTCGGCTCGTCAGTGCTCTGATATAAATTCTGCTGATATTCTGGCGTATACTTCTAGGTTAACGTAACTTTAACGGGGTAGCACTAAGGGAAGAGTCCCGACTCATTGGCTGAATGGTCAGCTTACTGGCCTTCGGTTCAGAGGGCCCCGGGTTCGATTCCCGGCCTGGTCTGGGATTTTGACCTTAATTGGTTAATTCCAATGGCTCGGGGGATGGGTGTGTGTGGCGTATTCAGCATTATAAATCTCCTTAGGTAGGGCCCTCACTTTCACAGACATGCAAGTCGCCTACTAGGTCGTCTACGAGAAAAATACCCGCACTAGGCCTCTCCGGAGGCCATACGCCATTATTATAGTAAAGGAAGAGTTGACATCTCGAATGAGAGTATAAAAAAAGGCTCCAAAGTCTATTCTTTTCTGAAATGTAATGGTAGGTCGAATTCCTGACTTTCGTTACTGTAATTTAGCTGTGACTAACGAACGCTGTGTGGTGTAGACTGTTACTAATGAAATACGACAATAGGAGCAAATTTTCTCGTGAGTTAATAAGATTGTATTGATTAACGCAAACTTTATTGAGTCCATGCAGATCAGCAGTTAGCTATAATTGCGTGAAGCTGGTGAGCAACCGGAAGCAGATTCAAACAGACAAAACATCCTCGTATGACATTCAATAGCCTACGTGTGAGCAATTGCAGATGCATATGACGGTGGGAGTGTGGCCCTCGTGAAAGCCAAGTTTAACGATTAACACGGTTCGTTACGCTGACCACACGTTACCTAGTAATCTGTAGACTTTAGGGATGATTAGGCTAGTAGGCCAAGGCCTATCTGGTTTGTTTCTTATGTTCTCGTCCCGAGGTGGGGCAGCACTTTTCAGGCACATACCAGCCACCCTGCCATTCTTAAATCTCTGGCGGTGGCAGGGTGCAAACCCCAGTATCTAAGGATGGCAGTTAATAGGCGTACGATTTCGTTTGCACATTTATATGACATCGGTGTTATATCTTCCAATGAAGCTCCCGTAAGGCAAAAGTATTGTATGCGTCTGAAGGCCGTTGCAGTGTGTTTCTCACCGCTACACCTTATTAGGTTCAGGTACCGGACTTAAGGACAGCGAACAATCGAAAAGTACGTGAGGACAATCATTATTTCATTGTGCATGAAATGAACACGACAGTACATTACGTACAGATTTCATCAACTGCAGTCATTCGATTTATCACGTCGTTCGCTTTGTCATGATAACCGAGCTAGTTGGCTGTGCGGTTAGGAGCACGTAGCTGTGAGCTTGCATTCGGAAGATACTTGGTTCGAGCCCCACTGTCGGCAGCCCTGAAGATGGTTTTTGTGGTTTCCCATTTTCACACCAGGAAAATGCTGGGTCTGTACCTAATTAATGATCCGGTCGCTTCCTTCCCACTCCTAACCCTTATTCTATCCCATCGTTCCGGTAAGACCTATGTTGGTCGGTGCGACGTAAAGCAACATGTAAAAAAAAAAGCTTCGTCACGAAATTGCTCCAGATGTGCACGACAGAAATCGAGTCTACTTCTGAACCTTTTCTGACTAATGTGGTAGCCACATTGAACAAGTCTTACTCAGCTGCAAGTTCTGTAGTACAATTCGGGGCACTGACTGAACATAAATTCCTATTTTCCAGAGCCTATCTTGCATTAAAAATTGTTTCATAGTGGCCATTAACACTTCACAGGAGATGTTCACTGCGCGACAGTCGACAAATTTCTACTCTTTCACGTTTGGTTTAACTCCGCATGACACTGAAGTGAATTGTTGCATCGGAAAACTACAATTTTTATGTGTGACCGCTCTTGAACTTAATTTACATCCGTCTTGGAGCATGTCTGGTAGGACAGGAACGTTTATGGACGTTGTTAACTAACCAGCAATGAACAGTTAGAGAGCGTCACGGCTTTTCATTGGTACGATATATGCAGAAATTACCGTGTTGTCACAAGTTCGAGGGATATAAATCCATTACCGTGACTTACGAAATAACCTCTGTACTGTAGCTAGTTCGCTGAAGGAAACTTTGAGGTCAGTGGAAGCAATCTACTTCTGAAATCCATCACCGGGCATATCATACTACCTTAGCACCGGAAGTACTACCATAAAATGCAATTTCTGGATATTGGACCAACCGACATTTGGAGAAAGATAAGAAATCGAGAAAGAATCAATTCTCTCATGAACTAAAGAATGGTAAATTTGCCAATACAGATTCAAATCTGGCGAACGGCGAAATATACTGTACTGTACCCAGGGGTAATAACCCTTTAGGACGATGCCTCCATTTCCTGATTAAACATCCGTCTAACTCAAGGTTGGGCAGAGAGGCGGGTTGATTGTCGAGGGTAAGTCTAAATGTCGAAGTTCATCACTTAACTACAAGTATATGACGGGAATGATGGAGGTTTATCTCGAATGAGAAACACTAATATGGTGTAAGATGAGATTATTCCATAAAATAACACCGAATCATACTTTTAAAAAATCCAAATAATAAAACGATGAATGAACATTATCAAAGAAATAAAATTGAAATAAATATGGTCAACAATCGTAATTACTCAAAACAAATAAATGATGAAGTGAAAGTTCAAAATCATAACGTTAAGATATTTGTGAGCTTCAGAATGACGTCACATTATTGCCCAATGTTCATGTTCATATTCGTATGGAGTAACACGATTTTAAGTATCACCATAATACGGATTGAATTTCAGGGAAGTTGTCGCAATAGTTACCACTAAACGAAAATTAAGACGCAATGGGACATGATATGAACTACGAAAAATACTAGTGGCATTTCTCTACGCTATTTTTACAATAATCACAACATAATTAAAATATGTCAAATATTTACATTGGAGCAGGTAGGGGAAAACTTATATACTACACTGACTCGACGTGAAACGCGGTTCACCAAAGGATCTAGTAAGAACTAGATTGACCACAAACACACACTCAACACTCGGGCTGTTCCCCGTTAAACAATAAGATGACATATGAAAACAACATGTAATTACACAGAGCACCATCCTGTAAGGAGAAACAAAAAATATACTTTAATAAACACGTGGAAAGTAATGGGCAACATTGCGTTCCTCTGCTGCATTTGCGCACCGGAAAGTGCCTTCATCTGTCACATATTTCCTGCTTTGCAGTGGGCTGAAAAGAAATGTTAAAACTCAATAGTGCTCTGGGGATTTGGTCACTGTTCCGAAAAGATTGTATTATGGAAATGATATCTCATTTCACACTGTCTATATAAACACGGCTGTAAGGCGAGCTCGTATTTCCACAATAGCTCGGAGATTCACATACACAATCGTACTTCTTGCCAGCATGCTACTAAATCCAACGCACATATCATGTTCACTGGCCTGACATTAATTTCCCGTCAATTCTGATTCTCAATAATCTCTCAGAATACAATCACAGGCCTATTCTCTGCCGCACACGATTCTTATATCATCATTAATTCATCAGGCATGCAATCGGCCTGCATAATCAACTCCATATTTCAGCATGCATTAACTTCTCTGTTTGTCTCGTAATCTCATCAGGCTTTCTCATTATAAATCCGGGTTCGATTCCCTCTCAAATCATTGTACGAAACAGTTTCCAACCCACATTAGAAGAATCTTTTCCAGTCCACGTTGTATATACAGCTCCACACGTGTCACAGCTCCTGAAATACATGCGCCATGCATCCTATCTGTCACTTCTTTCTAAATGGAAAATAGAATTTACTCTCAACGCCGCAAGTGTTTAACTTAGAAAGTGGATGATCTTGGCAATCTAATCATTCTATCTCCAACATACAAAAAATATAAGGATAACCATAACCTAAGTTACCATGCATATTTAGCACAAATAAAGCAAAGTAAATCGTAACATCTCCCTGAATATCCCAGCTAACTAATCGTAAAGTAAAAGGAAAATAGAGAAATCCTGCAATCCCCTCCTATCCATATTTACAGCATCACAAATAATGTGAAATGAACACATGCCGTCTGGCCAAAATTACATTAAAGAAAATCCATACACTAAGCCTCACTAGTATTAATCCTAAGTCATATAACATGCCATTTATTTAAAAACATGCTCCTTATCTTAGCAACTCCCTGGACATTGGCAGCGGTTCACATCCCCGTTCCGATGATGCTCTACTCCATCTTCAACACGTTCTCAACACATGGAAACAATCTTCTTTCTTCTAAGGGCGGTGCCATCTTTTTGATGTAAGTTCCTGTACACTGCAACACACAATATTTCTAGTAAATACCTCTTCACCGCTACGTGCACGTGCCGAATAAACTCTTGTCAGCTGTGAATTAAGCCAACATTAATATAACAGCACAACACACGTAAGATTCTCTATGCATAATGTTAGGGTTTAAATGCAGTCATTTAGGGTGGCTCGCGGTTCGATACGAAAGTCCTTCGCGATACACGACCGACTCGTAAGTACAATGCGGATGACCGTATCTCCTTCAATCACCAGTCGGCGGCTGACATTACCGTCTATTACTTTAGAATAAGAATTTGCGACATAGCGCAATTGGCAACTTATCACTGCACCAGTTTGCTTAGCACTCTTCACAAATAAATGCAATGTTTTTGGTCGAATAGACCTTACACCATTGGATGTCTGCCCACGTGGCAACATTCACGCATAGATAAAAGAGCAGTATGGAACGATGTTCACTTCACGGCAACTCACACAATAAGAAGGACGTTCCGGATGAATGGGACGCTTATGTAACTTAGCCAACGCTGTTGTAGCTAGGGGATTCCAATATGTTCAAAGAATTAACTAATCAGCGTGCTTGATTATTCACAATGACTAGAGTTCGTCGTTTATAGCATTTAAAAATCAGAGATTTAGCGTTTTGATTTTCAAATTTAGCGTTATGTAGCATCTAAAGGTCTCAAATACAGCGTTTTGTAGCGAATTGGTTAAAAATAGGCATAATTTGCTAAATTCAACACACAACAGTTGGGAGTAAAATCATACTGTTTAATCACTCATTGCTCGTCATGCAGTTTTGAATTCACTATGGAAAATAAGACAAACATCAACATAAGACTGCAAGAAGTATTAACGTACACACACGAATATGCTTATTTTCAAATTTACAAACACAATTTCAAAGTGAAAAATACTATTCTGAACGTATTTATTTATCACAGTACAACACACCTCCAAGGAAGAGGAATTTCAATGATGATCGAAGTACAACTTGCCAATTGTTTGAAAGGTGTCCTCCTTCATTTGAGACCGCCTAACAGTTACAATTATGTTGTACTTGATAAAAGAAACTCTACATCGACACTGTACTTAGAGGCCCAAATGCACAGAATTCTTAACGTTAAAATTTTAAATATATTTCTTTCCTAGGTTTTTCTTTTTCTGTAACAATAATAGAAAAATTTAAATTAATCAGATTTCAGATCTATAACAGTTTTCTGCTTGAGTGCGTCTGTGATATTTTTCTGTATTTCTTGAATATGAAGCAGATTCTTACTTATACAGCTCATTAACAACGTTAAACTACATTTGAGTGTCTTGTTGTCTAGTGCATGCACAAACAAATTTTCTGCTTGTCCGACACGGGAGAAAGCAACTTTGAGCTGACTATGTGTGAAACAGGAATCATTAAAATTAATTAATTCCGCAATTGTCTAACGTTTGACCCTGTCATTGTCATACTACAAGCCAATATCACTGGAAATTGTAAACTTTTGAAACAAAATGGCATATTATTTGAGGTCAGTGGAATTCTTGGTACGGAAACCGATTTTCATTTTTCTTTGCCGGTTAGGATTACTTTCCAAATGATATTGTTGCAAGCAAACATCGCGCAACATACAGCGACTTTACGTCTCCATGGACTTCCGGTCTCAACTGTTCTGTAATCTGCTACTTTTCCCATGCGTGACTGAAATCCACCTCAATAATAATTATTTAATATGGCAAGTGTATATCAGTTTGTCTCTTATGGGCCGTCAGGATACGGCTCAATACCACCATTGTTTGTGGGAAATGTTCAGCTTCACCAGGAGTTAGCACATCTCGGCACGTGCAGAATTCATTCGCCATGAGGAGCGTTCAGCCAATTAGAAAGCGAGGGTGTGGCTAATACGAATTCTGGACCGCGCAGAATTAAATCCCCGGTTGACCAACATGGAAATGTGTGTGAATAATACATCGATATAGAGATGTCAGTTCTGTTAGTTGATGGGTTTCCACAGGTATGAGAGTGGGAAATAATAAGTAATAAGTAAAATAATTATCTGAGTTGTTACTAAGTCATCAGGAGTGTGTTTGATGTTAATTTTAATTAATATCAAAGTTTTAATTGCCATCTTCTCTCTCTCTCCATCCATTCATGCCCGCACCTTCTTTCACCTCTCTTCAACACGATATCACCGTAATAATAATAATAATAATAATAATAATAATAATAATAATAATAATAATAATAATAATAATAATAATAATCTGTCATTACCTTCTCCGGGATACGTTATATTATCCTGACTCTGAGTTCTGGCCTTTGATTTAATAATACTGATATTGTATCTAAATAATGAGCATTATACTATTCCATTAATGTACGTAGTTTGTAATTGTAGATATAGAAAATATGTGATAAATTTCAAATTATGTCACTATTAATATTGCCTTAAAGGTAAGAGAGGACCGGTATCCCTAACATCGTCA
This sequence comes from Anabrus simplex, assembly GCF_040414725.1. Lineage (NCBI taxonomy): Eukaryota > Metazoa > Arthropoda > Insecta > Orthoptera > Tettigoniidae > Anabrus > Anabrus simplex. Next base: position 89,376,922 of record NC_090269.1, on the reverse strand, counting down.
CTTACAATACAAAGGCAGAATTTAAATAATAAATTAATCCTCCATTATGACTTATCGGGTGAAAATTAATAGTGACAGTAGTTACAAGCGATTGGCTGCGCGGTTTGTGTCACGTAGCTGCCGGCTTGCTTTCGGGAGGTTGTGGGTTCGAACCCCATTGTCGACAGCCTTGAATACGCTTTATCGTGGTTTGTCATTTTCACACTAGATTAAAGCTGGGGCAGTACCTTAATTAAGGCTACGGACGCTTCCTTCCAACGCCTAGCGCTTTCATATCCCATCGTCGCCATAAGACCTATATGTTTGAGAGTGACTTGGAGAACATTAAAAAGTAGAAGAATGTAATTAGGGTTCGATCGTGGATGGTTCCTCAAAATTCTGATATCGGTACGATTGAAATAAATTAACTAGCAGTTTCATTTAGACGTTAAGGTTGTGTTGTATTGTCAGATTATTTGAGCAACGGTTGCCCTGCTCTCTTGATGACAATTTGCGCGAGGAGGCTAATCACCGAGAGTAAGAGCCACCTACTCCACATCTCGAATTAAATTACTAGAGCAAAACACTCCAACAGGTGGTACCTAACTTAACATCACCTCTGAGTTTAATTGCTGCCCGTGTGGTTGGACCTCCCACTCAAGCATATTGCCAGGCACTGGTATGCTACAGTCTTCATTACCTATGTTGTAATGATGATAGTTTTAGCGCACTCAAATCTTTAAAATCCTTTGTTTACTGAATTACTAACCTTTAATCCTTTTTGGACAGACACGGTTTACTGATACGTAGATTTAGATATACGGCTACACCATGAACATAAAAACCAGAACGCCTTGAAAGACTAGAGGTAGGAAGTTTATAGTCACAGGACGTATGCACTAGTATGTTCTGAAGAAATGATTAGTATTTGAACCATATCAGCCTTCAGGTTCAAGGTCCATATCGATATCTCGGGGCACCGCCACCGACTGGTAAAATATGCCTGCGGGTCTCGTTGTCGCTATAAACCGAAGGTAATGGATCAGTGTGACATGAGTAGACGTGCAGGATGCCTCGCAGAACTTATGCGGGAACCGCACAACCAAATGAGTGTGTTTGAAAGAGGGCGCTTTATTGGCATGAGAGAACGTGATACATCTATAGGGGAAACTGCTGCTCGTTTTGGACGAAATGTGTCAGCAGTGCAACGGGTGTGTACAGAATGGTTCACAGAAGGCCGTAGAACACGAAGATATAGGTCTGGTCGCACCACCCAGACCACCCCCGCGAGAAGATCACCTCATACGAATTGCATTGCAGGACAGATCTGAGTCCTCCTCGGCTATAGCGCTACAGTGGAACAGTGTAACACATCGTACACTATCAGGAGTGACAGTCCGTCGCCGTTTATTACGGTCTGGGTCACCGGCGTATCGTCCACTTCTCCGCCTACTTTTGACTAATGTGCATAAAAATGCTAGACTGCAATGGTGTATGGAACGACGTCCCTGCGGACAGGAATGGAAGCAGATAGTATTTTCTGACGAATCCAGATTCTGTTTGTTTGCAAATGATGGCCACATTTAGGTTCGCCGCAGACAGGGGGACAGGCATCACATTGATTGCATTCGCACATGACATACAGCGCCAGCTCAAGGCCTTATGGTGTGTGGTGCTATTGCGTACAACAACAAATCACAGTTGGTGCGTGTCCAGGGTACTGTGACCAATTTGACCTACCTGATTGACATCCTACGACCCGTAGCCATACCCTTTCTGCACGACACCCCAGACGCAATATTTCAGCAGGACAAAGCGCGACCAACATGTTGCTGCACGAACACGTGCCTTCTTTTTGTCATAGGATGTAGGACTGTTGCCCTAGCCCGCCCGATCACCGGACTTGTCGCCAATCAAAAATGTGTGGGATATGGTTAAAGGACGGGTGCAGCGCTGTGACCCAGTGTCAACCACCAAGGATTCAATCAATCAATCAATACTTATCTGCATTTAGGGCAGTCGCCCAGGTGGCAGATTCCCTATCTGTTGCTTTCCTAGCCTTTTCCTAAATGATTTCAAAGAAATTGGAAATTTATTGAACATCTCCATTGGTAAGTTATTCCAATCCCTAACTCCCCTTCCTATAAATGAATATTTGCCCCAGTTTGTCCTCTTGAATTCCAACTTTATCTTCATATTGTGATCTTTCCTACTTTTAAAAACGCCATTCAAACTTATTCGTCTACTAATGTCATTCCACGCCACCTCTCCGCTGACAGCTCGGAACATACCACTTAGTCGAGCAGTTCTTCTTCTTTCTCTCAATTCTTCCCAACCCACACATTGCAACACTTTTGTAACGCTACTCTTTTGTCGGAAATCACCCAGAACAAATCGAGCTGCTTTTCTTTGGATTTTTTCCAGTTCTTGAATCAGGTAATCCTGGTGATGGTCCCGTACACTGGAACCATACTCTAGTTGGGGTCTTACCAGAGACTTATATGCACTCTCCTTTACATCCTTACTACAACCCCTAAACACCCTCATAACCATGTGCAGAGATCTGTACCCTTTATTTACAATCCCATTTATGTGATTACCCCAATGAAGATCTTTCCTTATATTAACACCTAGATACTTACAATGATCCCCAAAAGGAACTTTCACCCCATCAACGCAGTAATTAAAACTGAGAGGACTTTTCCTATTTGTGAAACTCACAACCTAACTTTTAACCCCGTTTATCAACATACCATTGCCTGCTGTCCATCTCACAACATTTTCGAGGTCACGTTGCAGTTGCTCACAATCTTGTAACTTATTTATCACTCTATAGAGAATAACGTCATCCGCAAAAAGCCTTACCTCCGATTCCACTCCTTTAATCATATCATTTATATAAATAAGAAAATATAAAGGTCCGATAATACTGCCTTGAGGAATTCCCCTCTTAATTATTACAGGGTCAGATAAAGCTTCACCTACTCTAATTCTCTGAGATCTATTTTCTAGAAATATAGCAACCCATTCAGTCACCCTTTTGTCTAGTCCAATTGCACTCATTTTTGCCAGTAGTCTCCCGTGACCCACCCTATCAAATGCTTTACACAGGTCAATCGCGATACAGTCCATTTGACCTCCAGAATCCAAGTTATCTGCTATATCTTGCTGGAATCCTACAAGTTGAAATTCAGTGGAATAACCTTTCCTAAAGCCGAATTGCCTTCTATCGAACCAGTTATTAATTTCACAAACATGTCTAATATAATCAGAAAGAATGCCTTCCCAAAGCTTACATACAATGCATGTCAAACTTACTGGCCTGTAATTTTCAGCTTTATGTCTATCACCCTTTCCTTTATACACAGGGGCTACTATAGCAACTCTCCATTCATCTGGTATAGATCCTCCGACCAAACAATAATCAAATAAATACTTCAGATTTGGTACTATATCCCAACCCATTGTCTTTAGTATATCTCTAGAAATCTGATCAATTCCAGCCGCATTTCTAGTTTTCAACTTTTGTATCATATTTTAAATGTCATTGTTATCATATGTAAATTTTATTACTTCTTTGGCCTTAGTCTCCTCCTCTATCTCGACATCATCCTTGTAACCAACAATCTTTACATACTGCTGACTGAATATTTCTGCCTTTTGAAGATCCTTACATACACACTCCCCTTGTTCATTAATTATTCCTGGAATATCCTCCTTGGAACCTGTTTCTGCCTTAAAATACCTATACATACCCTTCCATTTTTCACTAAAATTTGTATGACTGCCAATTATGCTTGTCATCATGTTATCCTTAGCTGCCTTCTTTGCTAGATTCAATTTTCTAGTAAGTTCCTTCAATTTCTCCTTACATCCACAGCCATTTCTAACTCTATTTTTCCCAGTCTGCACCTCTTTCTTAGTCTCTTTATTTCTCAATTATAATAAGGGGGGTCTTTACCATTCCTTACCACCCTTAATGGTACAAACCTGTTTTCGCATTCCTCAACAATTTCTTTAAACCCATCCCAGAGCCTGTTTGCATTTTTATTTACCGTTTTCCACCGATCATAGTTACGTTTTAGAAACTGCCTCATGCCTGACAGTCCTACTTTTAAGACATTCCTTTCTATCACATTTATTTTGAACTACAACAAAAACAGCTTCATGATCACAAATACCATCTATTACTTCAGTTTCCCTATAGAGCTCATCTGGTTTTATCAGCACGACATCCAGGATATTTTGCCTTCTGGTTGGTTCCATCACTTTCTGAATCAGCTGTCCTTCCCATATTAACTTATTTGCCATTTGTTGGTCATACTTCCTGTCATTCGCATTTCCTTCCCAATTGGCATCTGGCAAATTCAGATCTCCCGCTACAATCACATTTCTTTCCATGTCGTTTTCCACATAGCTGACTATCCTATCAAATAATTCCGAATCCGCGTCAGTACTACCCTTTCCCGATCTGTACACTCCAAATATATCAAGTTGCCTATTATCTTTAGAAATAAGCCGTACACCTAGAATTTCATGTGTCTCATCTTTAACTTTTTCGTAGCTTACAAATACTTCTTTCACCAGAATGAACACTCCTCCTCCCACCATTCCTATCCTATCTCTACGATACACACTCCAGTGCCTTGAGAAAATTTCTGCATCCATTATATCATTTCTCAGCCATGATTCAACTCCTATTACAATATCTGGTAAATATATATCTATTAAATTACTTAATTCTATTCCTTTCCTTACAATACTTCTACAGTTCAACACTAACAATTTTATGCCATCCCTACTTGATTTCCAGTTCCCTGTTCCCTTATCACCGCTCCCTAGGCCATCCCGTTTCCCTGAATGTACCTCTCTATTACCCTTCCAAACAAATTTCCTAACTTATACGCACCACTGCGGTTTAAATGAAGGCCATCCGAGCGCAGATCCCTATCTCCTACCCACCCATTAAGATCTAGAAATTTCACTCCCAGTTTCCCACATACCCACTCCATAGTCTCATTTAAATCCCCAGTCACCCTCCAGTCAGTATCCCTCCTACACATTATTCCACTAATAACAATCTCCGCTTTCTTAAACTTCACCCGTGCTGCATTTACCAGATCCCACACGTCTCCAACTATGTTGGTACTTATATCAGCTTGCCTTACGTTGTTGGTACCAACGTGATACACTACCACCTTCTCCTTCCCCTCCTCCCTCTCTTCTACTTTCCCCGACATCTGCATCAACCTAATTCCTGGATAACATTCTACCCTGGTTCCCTTTCCTCCACACACTTTCCCCACGTGTCTAACGATGAAATCCCCCATGACCAGAGCCTCAACCCTACCCACCTCATTTGATCCCCTCCCCTCCTGATCAGCCCTATTTTTCCTGATAGCTGCAGAAGCTACTTCCTCCTCCCTTTCCTCCTTCCCATGACCTTGTTCCACCTGTCTTTTCCTATCCTCTACTCTACATTTCCCTTTCCTACCTTTTCCCTTCCTCCTTCTTCCACACATCTCAGAAACAGTTTCCTGTCCCTCATCTTCCCTCTGTTGTTCTACCTGGAGTGACTCGTACCGATTTCGCACAGACACCTGTCCTGATTTCTGATCCTGAATAGAGCCCTTAGCCTGCCATCTCCTTCCCCTTAGAACATTAGACCACCTGTCTTCTACAACTCCTCCCTTTCCTTCCCCTCCCTCTTGTACCCCTACTGTAACCTGTACATTGTTTGAGGGAGTCCTATCTTCCTTCTTGTCTTCTGTGAGAATCCTAATTATCTCCCTCAAACTTTCCAACTCCTCCCTCATACCCCTCAATGCCTCGCCACACCCACAGTAAGTACACTCGCGCTCCTTAGCCATTCTTTACGAAAAAAAAAAAGAAATTAAAAATAACTTATTTGCAAAAAATAAATGAACGGAGGGATATATTGTCTGGGATAGTACACAAATGATCAGCCTCTTCCTGCCGGGACGAATAGTTTCATCTAAGCTGATGATTGTGTCATCACATCTCAGGGGGATAACTTCGAGGCGATTGAACAAACATTGTCCACAGCTCTAGACACTCTTGCTGGCTATTACAAGAAGAATCAACTAACACCAAACCCAACTAAGACGCAAACCTGTGATTTCCATCTAAACAACAGAGAAGCTTCCCGAACTCTGAAGGTTACTTGGCAAGGCATAGCATTACAACACAATCCTACCCCGAAGTACCTCGGAGTCACTCTGGATCGTGCCTTAACCTACAGAAAACATTGTTTGAACATCAAGCAGAAAGTGGCTGCTAGAAACAATATTGTGCGGAAGCTAACTGGAACATCTTGGGGAGCACAACCAGACACAGTGAGGACATCTGCCCTTTCGCTCTGCTATTCCGCAGCTGAATACGCATGCCCGGTGTGGTACAAATCTTGCCATACCAAAGCAGTTGATGTAGCACTCAACGAAACCTGCCGCATTATTACTGGATGTTTGAGACCTACACCTTTGGAAGAAGTGTATTGCCTTGCAGGGATAGCACCTCCCGATATTCGCCGTGAAGTGGCAGCCAAGAAAGAAAAGTGAAAGGTGTTGACATCGGAAGCCCATCCTTTGTTTGGATATGAGCTACCACGCCAGCGGCTTAAGTCTAGGAAAAGCTTCTTGAGAGTAACCGAAACACTTGCAGGAACAGCGCAGCAAGCAAGAATTGAAGAATGGCGCGTCAGGGGTCAACATACGAGGATCAGTCAATGGATGACCCCAAAAGAGGAACTCCCTCCTGGCCATGTTACAGATTGGGTGAATTGGAGAGCACTGAACAGACTGCGCTCTGGTGTTACGCGGTGCAGGGTAAACCAGAAGAAATGGGGTTTCGAAGTGGACAGTACCTTGTGTGTATGTGGAGAAGAGCAGACCACAGCCCATTTGCTGCAATGCAGTTCATGCCCATTCAGCTGCACAACAGAAGACCTGGTTAAAGCGAAGCCAAATGCACTTGATGTTGCAAGGCTTTGGGCTCACATTGTTTAATGTGGCCCTTCGCCATTGGAGTATTTATATTATGTTTTATGTTTTTCCTTATCTTTAATTTTAAACTTATGTATGCTTCTGACACGATATAAATAAATAAATAGGTAATTAATATACGACTAAACTACAATACTACTTAGTCGTGCTCTATTTTTTTAAATCCTACAACCCCTAACAGGATAAAAACTGCTGTTAATTACTGAATATCGAAAGTAATACACAAGAACTACACAATTCCAAACTGCAGTTAAGCCTATCCTAATTACAACAACAGTATTTTAGTAAGAGTTTCTACGGATACTTCTACTACACCAGTACTACACAAATATTTTACAATAATAAAATAAGCACACTAAATTTTTATAGGATATTACTCGTGTACTACTGTACAGTACACTACAGTAATTTTAAACTACTTTCAGACGTATCCTAATTACGATATCGGTACCGTACCGTATGTCACTACTAAGCACAACAGAAATGAAATTTGCAATAACTACTGTACTCAAAGATTACCAACGAAGCTAAATGCTTAGACAAATTATTATTAGTATTACGGTCTAATAGATACACACGAAAGATAACACACGAATATAGCAGGCAAGATACGGCACTATCTAAATGTACTGTATCTATACTACAATGTATCTACACTACACTACACTGCGTTTGGTTAAATGCTTAAGTATCGAAAGGATTGCCGTACACGAAGAAAAACACGAATATAACTGGCAAGATACTATCTAATATATTATACCTTATCTTCACTACAATTCTACCGAAATGTGGTTATGTAATTATTGCAGCTGGTGGATAACTATTATTTTCCCTACTCCACGGGACGGAGAATAAAAGTGTCCTTTATTAGGCCTACTGAAAAATACGAAGTTGTCTACAATAATTTCTCAAATATTTCTATCAAAACTACTACTACTCCATGGACTTGAACTGCAATTACTGGGATATATGAACTTTATTATTATTAGCTAACCGCTCACAAATACTGAAAGATCGAGGGAACTAAATATAAATTACGGATACTTTAACTACCTACTCAGAAGTACAAATGAATGGAATACAAGGTCAGCTGATTTTTATTTATATTTACTTGACTACACTACACACTTTGTTCACGACTGTAGCCAACAATGCAATATTTGAATATGAGGAGCGACAATAATCAATAACAATACAACGACTGTTAACTATTACCATGTAATCTCTTTAACTTCCTTTTAAATAGAAATTTACAGGCGTATCGTGTTTTTTAATGTAGTAAATTATTACCTTCGCGATAGTTTGAACGGATATCTATACGAAATACCGGAGAAGTTGCTGCAGAAGTTACGGTACTATTCCTTATGATAAAGTGCCTTTTTTAACCAACGAACCTACAGATATTTACAAATATTTTTAAAGTTAATATTATTACCTAAAGTATTTCCTAAACCTAAATTCGAAACAAGGTACACCTAGCTAGCCTACTTAACCTAGAAAACGTAATTTACTGAAGAACAACTGAATTACTTGTTACAAAATTTAAATAAATATCACTACTACCAATTTCTACCAACAAGCACTAAACACCACTCTATAAACAGCACTAAATGAATCAGATATACACAAAATGAAGCTATTTCAATAGGTTTTCACTACTTTATCACTACAATAATGCAAGAGCTCTCTCAACAGCCAACCGTTCTCAAGCGCATCCAACAATTCGCTATGGAACCAGGTGAATGCAGCATGGATGGCTCTAACCCAGGACGCCATTCGCGTCTTACACGCGTCGATGCCATCACGCAGGGAAGAACATTTCAGTGCCTATGGAGTACGCATTGCCTACTAAGCAACAGAACACATGTTGAACTTTGGTGTCTGAAATGCTAACCGTTCCTGCAGAACATATTAATGAACATATCTTGTGAATATGAACTTCCTGTTTCTAGTCTTTGAAGGTGTTCTGTTTTTTATGAACCTGAGTGTATATATGAAGCCATAAATAGGCAACATATTGGTAATTTTGGCCAAAATGTAACTTAAGACTTGAAAGTCCAAACACGATTGACGGGAATACTTTCAAGGTGAATAAAAATAACGAATTGTTAACAATGATAGTAGTCAAGAAAGGAATTCTGAGCCTAGATGTGAATAAATTTCATCCGACCGTGTTATCTAGTTCCATGGTTAAATGGTTAGCATGCTGACCATTGGTACAAAGGGCCCCACGTTCAAATCCGGACCAGGTCGGTATATGTATACTCAACTGCTGAAATAAAGCTAAATAATAATTTTCCATAGACACTGATGCTATGTACCATGAATGGAAAGTCCAAAAATCTATGGATACCAATGGAATTAGCAACTTTCAAACGTAACTGCAATCACTCTTTGTTGTCTCTGATAGCTGACGGGACTTTGATGTCGCCCCAGTTCCACAATGCTGCATGATGAATAAGTTCATACAGAAGAATTTGTAATTTTAGGGGATGAAGATATTAGCTTACCATTTGTGCAATAGAAATGCTTTTGCGAATAAATTTCTTTTGATATCATAAGGGCTCCACTACTATTTCATAGTGCCACACATATCAAAAATGCCTTTTCTTGTACGTGCGTGATTGATGCTACCATTTCTCACTAGATTCTGGAACTATTTCTAAAGAGGACTGAGTCGTCCCGTCAGGTTTCCAGGTAACTTTCAAGGTTTGCAGTGAATTTTAAAAGGTGGGACTTCAAAGTCCCGTCAGCAAACAAATGGTTAACTCGTAAAATGTATAACTCTCTGATCAGTCATGAAGACTTCCTTATCCCAGGCCATTCATATTCAGTATTTGCCGCTGCTCCATATCTGCCCAGGGCTGACATCCCACTACTGTCTGACACAGTAGTGATGGAAGAACACACACGCTGTGTTGTTGACCTCAACAGTGTAGCCGATATCACAAATCATTTGAATGGTGTGAATGTTTCTACGCAAGGCAAACAAGTGTTGATTGTAGTTGTCTAAGATGGACTTCGTGCTTTTAAGATGGGACTTTCATTGTTTTTAGGGAAGATACTAGAAAAGAAAATGTTGAAAAATCCCCTATATGTGACTCGTCGGATTGCCACACTGACAGTTATCATGAGTGCTTAAAAATATATTCGACAATGATTTAGAAATATCAGAGATGTGTCACTTGAAGTAAACATTCTTATGACACCACTTTCTGTAAATTTTGAGCAGCCTCAAGTAACATTTCAGAGAAAACTAGTAAGGTTGCAGTGTAATAGAATTTTGAAAGGTACAAATCACGTTACTTATCTCACTCTGCAGAAGATGTGAATAAATTGCTGAATTTTATTGACACAGACTTGGAGGAAAAGTACAAGATAAAAATAAATCCAAGACAAGAGTAGTGCAGTGTAGTCGACCGAAATCAAGTCTTAAAGGAAATAAATCCATATTTTTACATGGGTAGCAGAATAACTCGCCACATTGGTATCCTTACCTTTTCATGGTTGTGGGGCTTGCGTGGTATGCCGGCGGTAGCGTTGCTACTGGTAGAGCCTCCCAAACCTGACAGGTCAGAAAGTTGGGATGCTCTGATCTTTCAGGTTGAGGTTGGGCGTCGGGCTATACCCCAGGACCCTAAAAAGCACATTTCTCAGAAACCTAATCGCAGAGAGTATCGGAGTGTCTTAAACCAACGACGACCTGTGCGTATTAAGTGGAGAGCCGTAGGAGTGAGGCCATGGCGTAGATGTGCAGAAGATGGAGTCTATTGGAAATCTGCGATCACGAAGGCCAAGGTTCTCTGAACACAATAACGCCATGAAGGAAGGAACGAAGGAAGGAAGGAACGAAGGAAGGAACGAAGGAAGGAAGGAAGGAAGGAAGGAAGGAAGGAATCAGAATAACGAACGATGACAGATGTAATCAGAACGTAAATTGCAGACTGCGAAAACAAGGATGCGTAAGAAAAGAAATTTGGTGACTTCGAGTATTGATTTAAGAATTAGAAAGATGTTTTTGAGGACTTCCGTCTGTGGGTGAAATTGTATGGAAGTGAAACATGGACAATAATCAGCACAATATAAAGGTAGAATATTTTGAAATGTGGTGTTAAAGAAGAATTCAGACGGTGATTTTGGTCGATCGAATCACGAATGAAAAGATGCTGAATCGAATTGGTGAGAGGAAACTGGTTTGGCGAAATTTGACGAGAAGGAGAGATAGAATGATAGGACAAATCCTGAGAAATCCAGGTCATGTTCAGTTAGTTTCAGAGCGAAATGTAGTTGGTAAGAACGGTAAAGGTAGATCAAGGCATGAATATGATGGATATATTAGAACTTGGAACAAAAACACTTCCAGCGTATTCACGCAGTCATCCAAATAAGTAACTATACGTGGCTCTCCGTAAGTTGATGAACACATATTCTCGGACATGTACTTGAATGAGTATAACTATGACTTGTTTGCCCATTCTTGCTTTGGAAGCAGAGTTACACATTCATTCTTTTAAACAATCTTCCTTGACATTACTAAGTACGTGAAATCAAAGAAATGTCACCTTAAATACAGATTGACTTCCATTCACACCTTATGGCGTCCTATGTTCAACCTGTGTAGCGAGCGGCTATGGACCTACATGGATGGATGTATTTACTCTTGCGGGTTTCTGTCATGGTTGTTAGTTGGATACTTAAACAGGAACGCCCGTACTTTAGCTTAGTGGAGAGCATGGTTTGACGCCATAGCGTGTACGGTCCATCCTCAGAGAATATAAGAGAGAAGGGTAGTGCAATGAGTTCATTTTAAAGTGCAACTTGCAGTTTATTTAAGAAAACATATAAATTATATCACCTTTACAGATAAATGGTTTGGGTGTCCTGAAAGATGTGGAGAAGGCGTCGTCCCTCGTCGTCGGCATCGTCCCTCGTCATCGGCGTTGTCCCTCGGCGTCGGCGTCGTCTCACGTCGCTGAACTCCTCACTTCCCACCAAGGGATCACGTCAACCCACGGCGGTTGTCGACCCTCGATGTTAAAGAAGACTCGAACCTGGGGTTGGTCGTCTGGTGATGGTGCAGCGTGGAATAGTTGATTAGCTTTGTATTCCACCAAGGTCCCATGAAGGGAGTAGAGAAATGCAAGAGGTTCGCACAGAATGACAATAGAATCTGATACGACATTTCTCTACCGCACTGCACTGCAAGTTGTGGTAAGACACTGTTTATGAACTGTACAAGCTCCACTGTAAATGGTATTGGTCGCACATTACACTGAAAAAATGGATTCAAAATCATAGTTTGTGAAAATAATAGAAGTTAACACTGTTCATGAAATAGTCACTGGCGAACTCGAAGTGATAGGACATGAAAATATAATCTGGAACTTTCTGAGATTCACTGTACACAACTTAACTTAATCACAGTGTGAAGAAGAGAAATAAATTGAGTCCTACGGACACAGTCTTTCGTAGGCACAATCTTAATCAAAATATCACACAGTTTCTCAGAAATAAATTCTCCACTGAGGCACAGTTTTACAAGTAGCTTAACACAATTTCTCGACAATAAATGTAGACACAGTCTTTCACGAAGTGAGTTAACACAGTCCTTGAAAAGCAAGGTTAGCACTGTCTTTCACGAAGTGAATTAACACAGTCTTTGAAAATAAATGTCGGCACAGTTCTTCACGAAGTGAATTAACACAGTCTTTTGAAAATAAAGGTTGGCACTGTCCTTTACGATGCGAATTAACACAGTCCTTTGAAAAGATATGTACTTTCACTAGGGAACAATTTTCACGAAATAACTTAACACTGTCTCTCGAAAAGGAACAATGTTTCACTAAGAGACAGTCCTTACGCACTAAATCCTTTGCACTCTTATAACAGCACAGTTTTCAAAAATATCTACCGATTACTTTATAGTCTCTGCAATACGAAATTCACAAGACGAAAATAATGTTAATCAGCTCGACGAATCAATATTTCAAATGAATAAGTTTTCTGTTTGCACGCGAAGTTAAAGTCCGATGAGAATATGTTCGACACTTGTATCGCGTATATTCTATCACCGGTCTTTAGCTGGACGGAGTAACAGACTGTACTGCCGCAGCTGGCCCGCACGCCGTGGCAGCTGCTACATGACGAAATCACACTCTCACTGCCTACTACGGGGCTGGCGAGCTCCTTATATTGCCCTAGGTCGGACGGCCAGACTGAAAATATGAGCTTCTTTAAAATTTTATAACTCGGACAACCTTCCGCCGATTTTCATGAGATGTTGGGCAGTTGTATTTGTTATCCAGGCCTACAAGGTAACGTTCTTCAAATGACGATCTGACATCCCGTTCGTGATATAATGACATCGAAGCGAATGGAACATTCGATCGTGACGTCATTTGGCCTTGGCTGGTATTCTGTAGCGAGCGATCACATGCATGCTGTCATCCATGATGCCTGCGCGCTCGGCGCTCGTTTTAAATCCTCACAGTCGGGCGTTAGTGCGTTCACCTCAAGAAATACATGAACGGCGAATGCTGACAGGGCATTCCCGTTTCAATATATCTCCATAAATAAAATTGTAGTAGGTTCGCTGTCTGTAATTTCGTTTGTTTTGCACATTTTCAGACAGTTATCCATTTTAGGTCAAATCAAGACGGTAAAAGTGGTTTTTAGCTTTCGCGTCTGCTTGTCCTTTTGTCCGTTTGTTCCACCATCACGGAAAAACGACTAGATAGATCTCGACCAAACTTCATATTTGGAGTATATTCGTCCAGAGGAAGGTTTAGATATGCATATGATTTAATATCACTGAATAGACTAGGTGTTTACAGGAGAACCAAAACAGTTTCCTTCAATTTTCTTTTATACTATTGATTATCTGTAAAGTCCGGGGACTTGTGAAATGTCCCTTGATTTTACACAACTCTTGCTACCTACATAATTTCACTTACTCTTAAAATGACAGAGAAAATTGATTTTCTGCAGGCTTTGTGCTCTGCATTGAGTGATCAACAGACCGACAAAGAACCTACCGGTTATCATGGCAACGTCTCTGGCTGATTGCCCGCGGGAAAATAACGTAATGCCATTTTCGTAATCATTTCGTTTATCTCGTGGTTGTTCCTTGGGTAGAAGGCGAAAGAGACGTCAAGCTGCCATTCTGCGTGATATTTGCAAAATACCGTTGGAGATTACAATCTTCTTGGAATAGCACTAAGGGGCATTTTAATAAATTTAACAGTACCGCGGAGTGTAGCCAATTATCTCACACCGTAAATTGCTTTCTGGCATTTGCTTTAATGTTTACTGTATTTCTCTTCTACTAATGTTTTCTGAACCGGGCGAGTTGGCCGTGCGCGAAGAGGCGCGCGGCTGTGCGCTTGCATCCGGGAGATAGTAGGTTCGAATCCCACTATCGGCAGCCCAGAAAATGGTTTTCCGTCGTTTCCCATTTTCACACCAGGCCAATGCTGGGGCTGTACCTTAATTAAGGCCACGGTCGCTTCCTTCCAACTCCCAGGCCTTTCCTTTCCCATCATCGCCATAAGACCTATCTGTGTTGGTGCCCCTAACAAAAAAAGTTTTCTGATTTCTTTTCTTGTCTCTGCCTTGCCCCTTTAGGCTTAAGTGTCTAAGAGCCCGTGCGCTCTAAATTTCTCTTCTGTTACCGCTTTCTTAAATCCGTACCTCATATCGTCACAATTTAGTGAGGGACATTTCATTTTCCAATACATACATTTGGTATTTACATGTTTGTTCTAAGTGGCTGTCCTCATTTATTGTCCTATTTTCGTCCGGCCCCATGGCTAAATGGTTAGCGTGCTGGCCTTTGTTCACAGGGATCCCGGGTTCGATTGCCGGCAGGGTCGGGAATTTTAACCATCATTGGTTAAATTCGCTGGCACGGGGGCTGGGTGTATGTGTCGTCTTAATCGTAATTTCACCCTCATCACGACGCAGGTTGCCTAAGCAAGTCAAATCAAAAGACCTATTCCTGCCGAGCCTAACTTTTCCTTTTCATTTCATCCTATTTTCAGTTAATATCAATTTTCTTAACTGTATTATTTTCATTGCATGTTATGAATCACATTCCGTATCGACGCTTATTACTTTACAAATAAAAGTATTTATAAAATCCTCCTTATCAATATAAATCAAATCATCTGTTAGGTGGAACAAAGTCTATACATGTTTCAGCCTATTCTCAAAGTCATCTTCAGTAGCAGAAAAATATTATGACATGATACAAAAACAAATTTAAAATCTTGATGAAGTGAAATAACAATGTTCATGATTAATGAATTAAAAACATATTGAGGTACAGAGTCCTCTCGTCTGATTGGTCGTTCTTGATTGACAAATAAAACTAGCTGACAGATAAAATGAAAACACTGTGCTGGGCAGTGTAGTGAGACCGTCAGTACCGTGGATTAAAAAGTGTGAAACATTTGTAATAAAATTTGTCTCGAGTGGAAATGACCTTGTCAGTCTCAAGTCACATTACATTAGCTATTTGTATATAAATGAAGACGAATATTAAGGCAAACCCAAACAAAATTAAAATCACCAAACCAGCCGGGAATCGAACACGGGGCCTTCTGAACCGAAGTTCACTGCACTGATCATTCTTTTTATTTTCCTCCTGCTTTGTAATCATTATGATAATATCCTTCTTCGTATTATTTTCTTCGGGTATATAATCTATTCTTATTTTCTGTTTCCTTTTTCGTAGCCCTCTTTCTATACACAACCGTGTGTTCATAATATATTGTCCTTGTGACAACCTCCTTATAAAGGAAGTTGCCACTAAGATATTATATTTTTTATTACTACCATGCATTTAATAGGCACAACCAAGATATTATATACCGATGCATTTGATAATGTGAATGACATGTATGGAACACCATGTCATTACAAACTACCGTATCACTGTGCATTTATATTTTGTGGAAGGGTAAAGAACATATATTTCGTGAGAAGAAACAAACTTGGAGTGTCTCAGGAATAATACAGAACAAAGAAGTAAAGAATTGAATGAAAGGGAAGGAAAGACAAACATGTGAGTGATATTTACAGACTGGGAAGAAATAAGATGTCCTCCCTGCCATTTGGTAAGTCTTCGACAAATGTCTCGCCACTTTGAGCTTACAGCTGTGTCAAATCGTCAGGAAATAGGGAAATTTCCGACGAACTGGGACGCAATGTAGGGAGACGATATTTTACTCTGACAGGAAGCTGTGGTGAGGAGTAAAGAAAAGCGCAGGAAGCTTCTGCGCTGCACATAAAGGAACTGAAAGACATAGCGATGAGAAACAGAGATGTGTGGGTTCGAAGAGGAACTAAACACTCGTGTGACTGGAACGAATAGTATGTTGTATTGTCACTTAGCCTTACGTGCTCACAGCCCCTTCTTGTCGAGTCTATATAGATCAGTGTTCCGCAACCAGTGAGTCCTGTAAAGTGAAAGATGTCACGTGAACTTTTACTTAAAATCCTGCTGACTTCTAAGCGTGGTTTCACGCATAGTTTAAAACATTAAAGAAGAAAGACTTGGTAGGCTGTACTAGGTACAGCTGTTAGGGTTATGTACGCGACACATCTCTTAGGTATTATAATGAGGAATTATAACTTTGTTGAGATATTTACATTGTTATATTCCTTCGTTGAAATTTTCATTGCTCAACATTTATCAATAATTACAATTTTATTGAACAATGGTGAATGATGTAAAAATAAACTCGCGGCCTCGTTCTGAGGTGGTGCAGCTCTTTTCAGGCACACCCCCAATGGAGGTGAGCTGTATGTACCATTTCAACCACATACCAGCCCTCCTATCATTGTTAAATTACTGACAGTAGTAGAAATCGAACCCGGGGCCCCGAGGACACTAGCTAATAGTGTTAACTGTTACGATACGAAGGCGTACGGTGAATGATGTGAGAAGTAAGAAATGTATGATTCCTGATATTGTTTGATTTATCGTATGTTTTAACAAACGACCAGTATTGGAGACTCAAATTTGCGTCACATCCTTAGCCATTCCATTTATTCTGCAAGTGTACCTTTGGTCCCTTTCGATCTGTTTTGGAGTCTATTTACCTTTTCCATACATTTTATGTAGGTGTTTTCTCGCTTAATAGTAATATATATTTGGCCGTAATTCGTCAAATATCAGTCACAAAACCTTCAATATTCTACTAACACTGTCTCATTTTAATTTTCCTGTTGTTTATAAAATATCTCGTGGAGAAAAAAGAAGGAAATGGCACCAGACTCTACACGATATCCGCACGCCAAGCTACACCGCGTGCTCTGTGCTTTTTTTTTTTTTTTTTTTTTTTTTTTTTTGACAACTTGCTTTACGTTGCACCGACACAGATAGATCTTATGGCGTCTACGAGGCAGGAAAGCCATAGGAATGGGAACGAAGCGCCCGTGGCCTTAATTAGGGTATAGTCTCAGCATTTGCCTGCTGTTAAAATGGGAAATCACGGAAAACCATCTTCAGGGCTGCCGACTATCTTCCGGATGCGAGCTCACAGATGCGCACCCCTAATTGCACGGCCAATTTGCCCGGTGAATACATTTTACTGTAGTCCTGATTTGTGCTATCCCTATTAGGTTCCTTGATCTTCACAGTTCGTGCTATGTCTCCTGATGTATAAGTTAGCAGTTTTTCTTCATGGATGCAGTCAGTTCTCTTAATGCACTCGAGCCGTTATCGCTGTCTGTAATATTATTCAACCTACTAAATGACTTACGACGGAGAGTTGATTTATGGCAGGTGTGGCGGTGTAAAGACTTATGAAGGCACCTTTCAAAATGTATAGAGATTTTGTACATTGCATGGCTTTTGTTAATGCTATTTGTTCGGAGCGTCGACCTAGGAAGATCTTTTTTTTAACCAGTGTGTATTATGTAAATGGCGGAAGTGTAACGTGTTGAATGTGAGGAAAGGAACAGTAAGGACGACACATACACTCAGTCCCCAGGCCAGAGGTATTAATCATTTACAATTAAAACCCCTGACCCGGACGGGAATCGAACACTGGACCGCCGGGTGACAGGCGGACGCGTTGCCCCTACACTGCATGGCCTAGTGTACCATTGTTTTTCTTGTACACTAGCAAGAAAAGATAATTTACATTCATTTCCTATATCCACTCTGAACTTTATCTTCCTCTTAATTAGAATTTAGGTGCTTCAAAAATTCATTTAACCCATTTATGCCCAGCGGGTCGTTTGCGACCCACCCAAAAGAAAAAATTCTGCCGAGCGTATTTTTTGTTGTTTCGCGTTGGTAGCACATTCATTGTGTGTAGTAAGATTGCCCGCACTGCCGTGTCTTGGTTGGAGCAGCTTTCCCGCCACAATGCAGATGCTGTGCGGCGGCTAGTTGAGTCATGGTGGAACCTGCATCGCGCTCTCGCCGTTATTGATAAGTAGAGTGGTTAAGAGTTTTAAAATGTAGTGTTCAGGGTGTTGATGTTGTTCAGGGATATCTGACGCATCTTTAGATGCCTTTACTATTTCAATACGTCAATTGGTTCTTACAATATACCACGAATAACATAGTGTGGGTCGCAAACGACCCGCTGGGCACAAACCACAGAACAATAGTACTTTAGCGTATTTTTGCATTTAGATGGTTACAACACAAGGGATTGGCGGAAAATGTTCTAAATTAGTGTTTTTGAAACAATATCAACCATCTGGAACACATTTAAGTCGTTTATTCATTAACTAATTAGCAATTTACAGTTTTTAAAAATGTATTTATATTTTCTTTTTTAGGCAAAAAAATTTAACTAATGCTGAAATTCTGTCAGAGCTTGAGGTATTCACTGCCAGCGATATTCCTGGAACATTAGTGGATGTTTTTATCACTCCACCGGATGATACGGTTCCTATATCAGACGCCGATTTGGGCGACGAAGATGATTGCTGCAATCCAGACAAAATGAGTGGGTCACAACTAGGGACTGAAGCACAAGACTATTTATCAAGGTGCAAAAGCTAACGAAAAGCGCTCTAAAGACGTTGGCTTAGGAGAAAGCGTTGTTTTGAAATTATGCGATATTTTATCAAAGTTTTACCCCAGTATATGCTTCTCTTTTTACTGCGATAAATTTTTACTTGCCCAAAGTTGTTGTCTGAGTTAAAAAAAGCGATGAATGCGATGCACTGGCACGGTTCGAGCTAACCGGATGGAGGGCTGCCCATTCCCAGATAAGAAGACGACGAATAAAATAGAAAGGGGATACTTTGAAAGTGCATTTGACAAAGAATACCAAATAGTGGTTGTGACATGAAAAGACAACAATGTTGTGAATATCTTGTCAAACGAGCATGGCGTAGAACCTGTTGAAGAAGCTGGGCGGTACTGCCAAATATGCTCTGGCTTCTAGACGTTGTGATGAGCAATGATGGATTTTGTCGAGATCTCACGGCATGAAGCTTGACGCCCTGGCGTTCCGATGATTCATTGTGTCCAGCTTGTTATAGAAGCATGGAACCTCTCCTCGCAATGTTAACACAAGTGCACCAGTGACTGAAGCCGTGCTGGAAAGCCACGGTGGTCATCTTCTGGTGGACAATCAGCCCAGCGATGTTGTCGCGTCAGCAAAAGTAAAACTGTCCGAGCATGCCAAAGATGTGCTGTTGCCTTACACCATTATTGTTTTGGAGAATTCCATAAGAAGTAAAGTGCACTGTGTAAATGAGAACGTATTTTTAGCTTCGTAGTTTTAGTAATTTTGACTGATTCAATTTTTTTTTATTCAAGACAATATGTTTTATAATAATGATGCCAAAGCCTGTTGTGCTATTTCAGTACTGAGTATTCAAAGGAATGTGTAAGACTGACTAGGAAACTCGACTGATAGTCTATTTTATATTATTGTTAAATTTTGATACTCTTTACATTTTTAGGAAATATTCCTTCTCATGGCATTTAGTGAAGAGCGACTTCTTATTATCATTTTATATGTGCTTTATAATACTTACATCAATACTTACCTCTGTAGTAGATATGTCATATTCATTTTTCAATAATAAGGAGTCATAAAATACACCAGTTGTTCTCCTTTTATCGTTAAAAATATACCATTATGAACCCAAACATGAAAATAGCCAAAGCCCATGTTGGAGACATGCCCCTGGGGTCCATGCCCAGTGGGTCGTTTACGACCCATGCTATAATTTTTAAACAACAACAACAAACATTTTAAAAACAATTTTCGGGGCGTTTTTGGACATAAATAAACTGATTCCAGCAGTCAAAACCATAAAATTCGAAAGAAAAATTCTTGGGCATAAATGGGTTAATATTTACTTCCATGTGACCAGACAGAAAATCTACGTAACAATAGAAGCACATACGTTTTTCTTGTTAGACTTGGTAATGTATATTATTGGATTTAATCCAGAATATATTTATTTAATAAATGATACTGAGCAACGACAGCCTACGTTCTTTAATATATATATTACCTTTCTTTTCGTAAGTTTAATTAATAATTATAATGTCATTGGTTTTATGTCCCACTAACTACTTTTCCAGTTTACGGAGACGCGGAGGTGCCGGAATTCAGTCCCACAGGAGTTCTTTTACGTTCCAGTAAATATACCGACACAAGGCTGACGTATTTGAGCACCTTCAAGTACCACCGCACTGAGGTAGGATTGAACCTGCCAAGTTGGGGTCAGAAGGCCAGTGTCTCAACCGCCTGAGCCACTCAACCGGGCGTAAATTTAATTTAAAAGGCCACACAGTGCACTTGATTTTTCAATAGGGCCAACCGTTTACCCGTTATTATATTTGATGAAAGGCAAAAGCCCAAAATCAGGGACATAGCCCTGTAAAAACTCTCATTAATTCGAAACTGTGAAATATAATAAAATCAAAAGCATACCTTGCGTGACCTCGGTTTTAGAGTTACAGGGTCTCTTGTATAAAGCCAGATCGAACGCACTGTATTTGAACTCTGCACTACGACAGCTGTTTGAGCCGAACTTACGTCGCAGCCGCCCTTCTTTAAGCATGAATATAATCTTACGTGAAATCTTACCTGATAAAGATGCTGTAAACGCCATCCTTCCTGGATTATACAGGCATTGCCTTGACGAGGGTTGTAAAATGATGGATCCTTGAGAAGACCGAGTGAACTATCGGACTTAGAATGGTAACTGTTTGTCTGTGTGTAAGTGACGTGTGGAAAAAATGTCCTAAATTGTTTTAGGTGCGCTGTTGAGGGATAGTAAATGGTTGTCAGTTGATGTCTAAGTCTTAAGTTTAATAAGATGAGATGTAGTGAGTGGGAGTAGTGCTAGAGAGGAGAGGATGACGTATCAAGGGAAGAGGGAGGGATGGGGGCTTGACCCATCCCAAAGGAGTTAGGCTTGAACATGTCTGCACGGGAAGAAAAAAGAGAGGGTAGATAGTGAGCTGACAATGGAACAGAGTAGGTGTGATAAAACCAGAACGTTTTACATACGAACATACGGTTTTACTGTCTCACCATGGTAACAGTTGACATTCAGACTGGCGACTGATGCTTGCCAGGTCGAACACGTGCAGGCTGCTTGTAAGGCATAGAACTATGAGTGCGCCTCCCATAGTGCAGCTGCCGTAGCGCAGAGTATAAACACGGTGCGTTCCGTCTGGGTTTATAACAGATACCTCATATATTTTTACCAACTTCCAGCTCAATCGGGCTAGTAGTTTTCGAGCCTACCCGGAAGGAACAAATAAAATAACACCATACCTGTTTTATTAATACTGTAGTATACAACTACATTTAATACTTTAAGAGATTTCGAATCAGCCCGCGGTGGTTTCCGTACTTTTTAAAATTAATCCCAGAGGATCCTGCACAATTCTGTACGAATGTGTGTCTTCGTTGATCTCAAAATTTACACTATTACTTATTCGTCAACTTCCAATGTATACGGGATTTCGTCCTCGGGAGTCGAGGCTCGATTCTCGGCCCTTCACAAATTTAAGATTGACAGAGGGTTGACATGTAGTTTTAAGACTGCATACAGTTCAAGAGAAGTTTCGGCTGCTACCTTTACGAATAGAAGAACATTGATTTACCAATTGAAACATACCATAAAGTTTACTTTTCTTTGCCTATGACGCAAACCCTAAGTAAATAAAAGAAATAAAAAGCCCGCGGCGCTACATCCCTGATAGACGTTGACATTAATTAAATATTTAATGATAATAAAATAAAATTAGTACAAAATTGAAATACGTGTGTATTTATAATCTTTCCAGAGAAGAAAAACATGCTTGTTCACTGGTACTTCTTCTTAAAACAATAATCACGTCCTGAAGATGGTTTCCCGTGATTTCAAATATTTACACCATGTTGTACCTTAATTAAGACCATGTTCACTTCCGTCCTTTTGCTAGTCCTATCCTATCCCATAGTTGCAATAAGAAGTGTCGGAGTCACTACGATGTAAAAATAATAGCAAAAAATGACAAAGAAGCCTCCACAAACCACTACTTGGTCATTCCTTTCTGTTGTAGATCTATTTTTCATACACCAAAGTTTTCCTCAATAAATAATACGTAAAACAGTGAAAACTGTATCGAAATCAATTTGGTGATCCTCTAGATTAGCTCACATGAAGTCAGAAAGGCATCTAATTCGGATTTTATTTTATAAACGATGTATAGATATTTACTGTTTGTTTGTGTCCAGTACTCATCCCTTGCATGTTCCTAAAAGTTACACAGGAGGTTATGGTGACTCGCAATATAAATGCCCGCGGAAGGCAGGGCTATACCAGGGCACACCTCGCTCAGCAATGGGAGATTTGCCTGTACGAAACCTGCCCGCGTCTTTGTTAAACAAGGTACAGTACACAATAGCGTCGAGCTAAATCTCATTCATACAGGAATTATGCATGCATACCTGTGCTGTAACATTCAGCCTGAGGCTAGGAATAAGAAATACATCTGCAGGTCGAGTAATGTTCTTATTAGATTGAAGTGAATGTGTAGTTTGCAGTGGGAAAGATATATTAGCACAATATGTTGGAGAGGAAATTAAAATTAATTGAATATTACTATCCATGGTGACAATTGACATCCAATATCAAGAATCATTACTTCCATGGCATAGCGGTAGATGGTCGGTGTTTGGGACCCTAGACCGAGCATTGAAGTCTAGCAGAGGAAGGCGGAGTTTTGGGGGAAGGAAAATATCCCATTAAATACTGAGTGTCGTGCGACGCGACACATCCGATTCTCTTTTCTTTGCTACTCGGTAGAATTGAAATGTCGAGATTGACACTCCGTCAGGATCAAATTCAGTATACCCGCAAATGGTTGTTGAACCTACTGTCCGATCCTTTGCTGAATGTTCAGTGTACTAGCCTTCGATTCAGAAGGCACCGCGCTCGATTCCCGGCTGGGTCGAAGATTATAACAGCGTGTAATTAATTCTCCTATTTCGGGTACTGGGTGTTTGTATTCAACGTAGTATACTTCTCTTCACACACAAGCACACACCACTACCAACTACAACAGGAACGCGCAATATTGAATATTATATTCTTTCGCAGTAGGTTGGCGTCAAGCAGGGCATCCGGCCATAAAACTGGGCTAAATTCATATCCAGTGCCGACACAATTAGACCGGAATGAGTCCATTATTATTATTATTATTATTATTATTATTATTATTATTATTATTATTATTATTATTATTATTATTATTTTCCCCTGGTGTCCATTATAGTTATCCAGTTCCATTCCCGGGGAGACAATTTTGTTATCGGAATGTAGTCCGTTCAAATCCTAACCTTTCTGTGATATTAATATGAATGAGGGTATATGATGCTGTTGATGACGATTCGTCCCTCGGTGAGAATTTAAGCCTTGAGTAGACCTCTTGGTGTTATTCGACAAGATAAATCTATACTCCAACATCGGTTTTCTCTACCTCAATTATCATCTTCACACATCTATACGCGCAAGTCTCTCATGAGCGTCAACAAGGAAGTCTTCATCGGGTGCCTCTGGGAGTCCCACGACATCAGTCACTTATTTTTTAATTGCGAATTGGGCACATGAGATCACGCTACAATTTCTTTTTTTAGTAGTCTAAAGTTTCCTGTTCCTTCAGTAGCCTACTCCTTCATACGGGCGCTATGCTGTTTCTTCTGTTCATCCGTCCAGGCTTTTCCCGTCTTTTCAGTTCGAATTGAAACTCTTCAAAATTTCGAATCATGGTCCGAAATGTTATCCTGTCTAACATCTGAACTCCCTGGATATTGGAATAATAATAATAATAATAATAATAATAATAATAATAATAATAATAATTATTATTATTATTATTAATTATTAATTATTAATTAATTCATAATTAATAATTAATTATTTATTATTATTATTGTACCGGGCGGTACACCTCCACGCCGCTAATTTAAAATGTGCGCCTGTTGAAACTCCTCTGCTGGAGGAAGTCTGAACTTTATTGACGGTGTTAATTTTCAAGTTTCTCAGAAGATGTCACTACCTGGAAATTTTAGAGTTTTTGAACTGTGTCATTTTCGACGTATTTTTGTTTTGCTTGTAGTAAGAAGTGTGAACTTTCTCTTCTAGAGGACACTACTGCAGATCAACAATAGTACACCCTAGTGCGGAGTGAAAGAACTATTTTTTGGAGAAAATTTTATTTCAAAAGTTTGTTTTCTTGTTAAATTTCTTTCTGTTATTGTTTAAGTTGGCTGTATACCCCTCTCTTTCCCCTTGTTTTGTATTTAGCCAATCCCGAATTTCTTTAATTAATTTCTGCCCGATCTCATGTATCTTCCCCCAACTTGGATATGTTTCTGTACCCTAGCCAATAAAGTGTTTGTGGGCGGGTGTTCTCTTCCATAAAACGCCTAGAACCTTCCGCGAGAGTATTTAAACTGCTGATTTTTGGGTCTCCGGGCCACTTCTGTTCCATCTTTCAGTGTGTAAAATACATAGCAGGGGGCGGGAAGCGCCTCTTTCTTCTCCAGCTGTTCAACACCAGGTAATGGCCTCTTAATAACTTCTTTTCTTGCTAGGTCGGCAGTTTAACTCTCGGGGCGGGTTCGAAGCGTTTCCACTATGTAACCTTTTCCTAAAATGTAACTACTCTTTTCATGTATTCTCTTTTAAAGCTGCATATTGGGATAGAGAGTGCTAACCCTCTCAAGCTCCCACTCATATTGTTTTGAGGTGAACTTATTTTCTCAACCTATTCTTCGTTAACGTAAAACAAATTGTTCTTTTCTAAAGTCACCTCTGTAGTATGGGATTAGCCCTTGGATTAGTGGCCTAGAGCCAGATTAGGTTTTAAAAACAAGTGTATCAGGAGTGCAAGTTCGCCTCCTCTCAAATTGTTATTTTAGAGGTCATGTAATCAACCTTCTTTTCATTTAATAGACCTCAGTAGGTTGGGTATTTTACTCCTGTGTCTATGTACAGTGAGGACAACTTGAAGGTGGAGTTTGGTGTGGCCTTTGAGAGGCTTAAAGTTGAGAGCGAGTGGCTCTTTTTTGAAAATTGAGTGTTGTATGCCTCGTGGAGGCTTTTCAGTGTAATTTGGAGCAAGGGCTCCTAGGCATGAATGGGGTTTTCTGCCCCTCTGTTGAAACTTGTGTTTGGGGTAAAACTGAGCTGATTGCCCAAGCATTGTGAAGTCAGGGCGCGAAGCCCAAATCCTGTAAATATTGTAACTACCCTTTTGACTTGCCACTTTGTACCTGCCATGCTTGTTATTTCTTTATTTTGAAAAGAAAATATAACCTTGTTAAATTTTAAATTTACTTTCTTAGCTTGAGACCCGTTCACACCCGCACCTTCTTTCACCTCTACCTACCGCTAAAACACGGTAACAAGTGGTAGCAGAGCGTGGTTGAATGGGTCTCAATTTAGCCCTTTTTGACGGTTAAACATTGTTTTGTTCCGAACTCTAACAATTTTCTCAGTTGCTGGAATTCTTTTTTTTTGAGTTTTTCAAAATTGTTCTGTCATCATGCCCGGACCTCGCGATGTTCTCCATCTTAACTATTTGCGCAAAGAGGAGTTGATATATGAGTTAACTATTAGAAATGTGCAATCTGGAGGCACGGTTGCAGTAGACACAAATAAGCTTAGAGAGTCCCTTGATTTGCCCATTTCCATCCCCACCTTGGGAGAGAAAGAAATTGACGACTCTCTTTCCACGATCGTCGAGAATATTACTGGGCTAGCTTCTGTAGTTAGTTTTTTTTATGAAAATGATCCTTCTCCTAATCAAATTAAGCGTGTGCAAGCTAGGCTGTTTCATTTCTCGAATAGAGTTAACGATCTGTTGTCTCTAAAGCTGAATGACGTTCAGAAGAAAGAAGCTAGTACGCTGCTTGAAAATATTTCTGAATTATCTAGTAAGGTCACTCAATTGTTAACTGGGGAAGTACCTCCCAAAACTGATCAACCCGCCACGATGAATGTAGGTAGCGAGGAAGAGCCTCATAAGGGAGAAGTAAATAGGAAAACCATTGCTGCTCAAACAACCTCTGCCCCATTTGACGAGTCTGAACGCCGTAACTCATTAAATAATGTACGTTCTGAAGTAACTACCTTGCCATTGAAACCCTTACCTGCTATGTCACCCGGGTTTAGCAGCTTGCCTCATCCATTGGCAATGTTGCTCAGAGGTATCTCCAAATTTTCGGTTTATACCACCAGTGAAGTAATTTCATTTTTAAGATTTCTTGTTGAATTTCAGGATCATGCCCTCGTGTTTTCTCTTTCTCCATGTCAAATTTTGCAAATCATCTATCCTTATGCAATTGGTATTCTCTCTGACAAAATAGTAAGAGCCATAGCTGAACAGTCATCTATTGAAGATTTTCACGCACACTTGCTTGCAAATTTTATTCCTGCTCGCGCGAGGTCATCTCTGATTCAGAAGTACTATTATCGTGTACAGCGCTTGGATGAGAACTTGGCTGATTTCATACAAGATATTAAATTCTATACTAGGCTGTTTGCTCTTCACTTCCCTGAGGATCAAATTGTACAAGCTATTGTGGAAGGTATTTCACCATCCTATAGGTCATATTTGTGTTTCGCGGCGTGCCCGCAAACTTTCTCGGAACTTGAAGCATTGGCCGTCTCAGCAGAAGGAGTTAGATACGCGGATTCTTTGCGTGTAGCGAAAGAACCCCCGCCTTCCTTTAGTAATACTCGGCCTCCACCTCGCCGATCAGTCACCCCTCGTAAATGTTATGCTTGTGGGTCGCCTGACCACCTGCGCAATAAGTGTCCGCTGATCAAGTTGAGTGGGACAAGGAATGGGGCTGGTTCATCACAAGGCTGTTTTAAATGTGAGGCTTTCTCACATATCGCCAAGAATTGCCCAAATTCGAATAGCACCCCCTCCTGCTCAACTTCTGGTGCAAATTCCACCTATGCCAATAATAAAAAGTGACTAGTGGCTTCGGCTGAGTCGACTAATCCATCTTCCCGAGACTCAGCCCCTAGTAAACAGGTTGTAAATTCAGGGAACGAGCAATTTTCAAATTCATCTTTTGAATGCCCCAAAGAGTGTCTTAGGATTGCGGCGGATTCCCCCGCACCTATTCCTTTTCTTAAGATTGAGTTAAATAACGAGCCTATAACAGCTTTCTTAGATTCAGGCAGTGTTTGTTCGATTATTTCGGCTGAATGGTATTCTAAATTGAAATTTGTTTGTAAACTACCTGACTATGTCTCCTCTCCTGTTCAATATGTTTCGGCTAATTCATCCCCATTAGAAATTCTAGGTTCCTTACTGGTCAAAATTCGTATTTTTAAATTTACATGGAAAACCAAACTGTTTTTGGCTAAGCACTTGTCTTGCCCCATCATACTGGGAGCGGACTTCATTTCTCACACTGGTCTTGTGCTCGATCTTCAGAGTAAGTCGTGCACATTCAAATTTGCGTCCAATTGTAAAATTCCCTTGTTAAAGTGTAATTCTGTGTCATGTTCATCTATTTCGCCTACCCAGGATGAGATGTTGTTAGACCTTAGACATCTACCTGAGGAGCAGGCTGATAGCATTCGTAAATTATGTCAGTCATTTCCAGAGGTGTTCTCTGATACTCTTGGTGTTACTGACCTTATTGAATACAAAATTGAGGTCACGGATTCGATTCCTGTCCGTTTTCCACCTTATAGGCTATCTCCACCTAAAATGAAGGCTCTGAAAGAAATTATCGATCAGATGTTGAAGGATGGTATTATTAGGCCCTCTAAGTCAGCGTATTCTTCGCCTATTTTTCTAGTCCCGAAACCCCAAGGAGGCTTCAGGCCTGTCATTGATTATAGGGCTCTCAATCGGAAGGTGGTGTTGCAATCTGTGCCCCTTCCTGACCTTCATTCTTGCTTTTCATGGTTTCGTAAGGCCAAGTTCTTTACTATCTTGGACTTGAATCAGGCCTATAATCAAATTCCCATTGCCGAAGAGTCTAAACATATTACAGCGTTTGCCACGGACTGGAACTTATACGGATACAACCGCGTGCCTTTTGGGCTCCCCACGGGAGCAGCTGTACTCACTAGGCTACTAGATAGGGTCTTCTCCGACATCAAATTTGCGTACTTGTATCACTACTTGGATGATGTCGTCGTATTTTCAGAGACTTTTGAAGAACATTTAGATGATCTGCGAGAAGTTCTCAATCGCCTTCGTAAGGCTGGGTTAACTGTTAAGTTGTCCAATGTTGCCTTTGCTAAGCCCTCTATGTCATTCCTAGGGCATATTGTGTCACCTGATGGTGTAGCATTCGATCATTCTAGAACACAGGCCATCCGTGATTTTAAACCTCCCAAGGACATTAAAGGTATCGCCAGGTTCATTGGTATGGTGAATTTCTTCAGGAAGTTTATTCCTAACTTCGCTAATAGAGCGGCGCCCTTAAACCTTCTTCGTAGGAAAGGCATCAAATTCGAGTGGGGACCTTCTCAACAAGCCGCTTTTGAAGATCTTAAATTAGCTCTCTGTAATGCCCCTGTACTTGCTATGCCTGAATTCTCAAGGAAATTCATCGTCCAAACCGACGCGTCGTCGTCAGCAGTAGCTGCAGTCCTTCTTCAAGAGACTGAACTAGGGAGGCGACCCATCGCCTATGCATCTAGGACTTTATCGGCTCAAGAAGCCAAGTATTCTGTCTATGAGCTCGAAGGGTTGGCAGTCTTATTTGCCTTAGAAAAGTTCCGTCTCTATCTGGAACACGTCAAATTCGACCTGGAGACAGATAATCAAGCCTTAAGCTGGGTCTTAGGTGGGCCGCGTCGTACTGGTCGTATAGCCCGTTGGGCCATCCGTATTTCTGCCTTCCAATTCGATGTCAGGCATATCAGAGGTACCGAAAATGTTGTTGCTGATGGACTCAGCCGTATGTTTTCTAACGACGTCGAGACCCATGAACCGGTCGACAGTTCATCACCTCCCGAGTCCATACTATCTGGTGTTAATGCCATCTAAACAGATGCTTCCATGCTTTTATGGATATTGAGAAATACCAACGTGAAGATCCGACGCTGGCTCCGATAATAGAAACCCTTTCTTCTGGGGAACATGTCGTCCCTTATGTTCTGAGGAATGGTGTTTTATGTTGCCCTTCGAGGCATGACAAGATGATGAAGGTTGTCGTACCAGCTGTTCTTGTGCCTATGATCTTCAAATACTATCATGAGACCCCATTGGGGGGGCATCTGGGAATATTTAAAACTCGTGAAAAGATTCGTGAAATGTTCATCTGGAAAGGTATGGACGGTGAAATCCGTGAACTTGTAAAAGCTTGTAAATCTTGTTTGCTCAGTAAACCCACCATGTCCACCAAGGTAGGCCTTTTGTCTTCGCATCAAGCGTCGCGCCCCATGGAACGCCTGTATATTGATTATGTAGGACCGTTCCCCCAGTCAAAGGGAAATGCTAGCAAGTTCATCTTTGTATGCGTAGATGGCTTTACTAGATTTTCCTGGTTATTTCCGACTAAGCTGGCTACCGCTCAGTCCACCATTACTTGTCTAAATTCTATCTTTGCTTCTTTTGGTCCGTGTCAATATATTGTATCTGATAATGCTAAGGCGTTCACATCAAATCTTTTTCGTAAATTCTGTTTTGACTTGTCCATCTCTCATGTAACTACTTCTGCTTATTACCCTTAACCATCTCTGGCTGAACGGGTTAATCGTAATCTCAGGTCCGCGCTTATTGCCTATCATCATGAAGATCATTCCAGGTGGGACACGTCCCTGCATTGGTTAGCTTTTGCTTTGAATTCGGCGGTTCATGAATCACATAAATTTACTCCAGTCTCGTTGATGTTCAAGTTTGTTCCCAACACGCCGCTCTCTAACCTTTGGTCTCTGAGTGACATTCTACCCGAGACAATAGATCCGGACCACATTAAAGATCTTTGGAAGAAGGCTAAAGCCAATCTTAAAGTGTCTCATGAAAAGGTTAGGGAAAGGTATGATCGTGGACGGAGACCCACCCCTTTGAAGGTAGGTGACCAAGTTATGGTCAAGAACTTTGTTCCCGCGGGCAAGCTTGCCCCCAGATTTCATGGGCCTTGTATCATTCTCGATTTTCTTACGCCGGTTACGTTGTTAGTAAGCAATCCAGCCACCGAGAGGATATTTAGGGTTCACCTGTCACATGTGAAACCAGTGTAAATTTTGTGTCAACTTGCTTCATATTATTTGATAGGAATATGAAGGTTATATTTTTTTTGAGTTTCCACTCTTAAGGCATTCTGCTCCTCCTATAATATTTTGTTTTATATGTAAGCTTTTTGTAAAACCTTCCCCGATCCGTTAAACTGCCATTTTGTCCTTACCATGGCCATTACCACGCTCCCGTCTCCTGCTATACACACTGTGGCTTGCTTATATTAAATGCCATGGATTTCTGCACGCCGCTGGCCCCTCAACCTCTCCAACAAGCCTGTGCCCTCAAAAAATGATGATAGTCCAACAATTCTGCCGCCTAGCTTCAATGTTTCAGTGCCCCCGCAGCCGCGCGGCGCCGTGCCGCGACTGGGCTAGAGGAAGGGCCCCCTCGACCCCAGCGAGGACGACATGTGCACGGCGAGCCGGAGCTCTCCTCCCGGCCAAGGCTTATGTGCGGCGCACGACCTGCTACTTGCCCGCAGCCTGTATATGTTCACCGCGGGCGCGGCGTACTTCAACACCACTGCTCCCCTCATAGTGCGGGCGAGCGGTATCTCAGGGTACTTGAGGGGTCCGAACGGCCTCCTTTGGACGCAAGCTGCAACGGCCGGCCCGGCCATCCAATTTAATCAACATCAACTACATGGACAGTTACTATAAGCAATGACTACACTTGGGAATTCAACAGCAATATTTGGTGGACATTGCAAAATTTTTCATCACTTTTAAGTATTAAAAGTTTATCTTCAGAATTTACCTTCTACAAACATAAAGACTTTACTTCACCTGCAACAACAAAATTTTGAAACTGAATCAAACCAAATTAAGAAAATCTTATAAATGCTTCTGCAATCAATCTTCATATTAACTTGGACCTTGTTTCAAACAGATTTCATGTGTCACCCCTGGAGGAACTTTTGGGGGGGGGGGGAGGTCTGTACCGGGCGGTACACCTCCACGCCGCTAATTTAAAATGTGCGCCTGTTGAAACTCCTCTGCTGGAGGAAGTCTGAACTTTATTGACGGTGTTAATTTTCAAGTTTCTCAGAAGATGTCACTACCTGGAAATTTTGGAGTTTTTGAACTGTGTCATTTTCGACGTATTTTTGTTTTTAGTAAGAAGTGTGAACTTTCTCTTCTAGAGGACACTACTGCAGATCAACAATAGTACACCCTAGTACGGAGTGAAAGAACTATTTTTTGGAGAAAATTTTATTTCAAAAGTTTGTTTCTTGTTAAATTTCTTTCTGTTATTGTTTAAGTTGGCTGTATACCCCTCTCTTTCCCCTTGTTTTGTATTTAGCCAATCCCGAATTTCTTTAATTAATTTCTGCCCAATCTGATGTATCTTCCCCCAACTTGGATATGTTTCTGTACCCTAGCCAATAAAGTGATTGTGGGCGGGTGTTCTCTTCCCTAAAACGCCTAGAACCTTCCGCGAGAGTATTTAAACTGCTGATTTTTGGGTCTCCGGGCCACTTCTGTTCCATCTTTCAGTGTGTAAAATACATAGCAGGGGGCGGGAAGCGCCTCTTTCTTCTCCAGCTGTTCAACACCAGGTAATGGCTTCTTAATAACTTCTTTTCTTGCTAGGTCGGCAGTTTAACTCTCGGGGCGGGTTCGAAGCGTTTCCACTATGTAACCTTTTCCTAAAATGTAACTACTCTTTTCATGTATTCTCTTTTAAAGCTGCATATTGGGATAGAGAGTGCTAACCCTCTCAAGCTCCCACTCATATTGTTTTGAGGTGAACTTATTTTCTCAACCTATTCTTCGTTAACGTAAAACAAATTGTTCTTTTCTAAAGTCACCTCTGTAGTATGGGATTAGCCCTTGGATTAGTGGCCTAGAGCCAGATTAGGTTTTAAAAACAAGTGTATCAGGAGTGCAAGTTCGCCTCCTCTCAAATTGTTATTTTAGAGGTCATGTAATCAACCTTCTTTTCATTTAATAGACCTCAGTAGGTTGGGTATTTTACCCCTGTGTCTATGTACAGTGAGGACAACTTGAAGGTGGAGTTTGGTGTGGCCTTTGAGTGGCTTAAAGTTGAGAGCGAGTGGCTCTTTTTTGAAAATTGAGTGTTGTATGCCTCGTGGAGGCTTTTCAGTGCAATTTGGAGCAAGGGCTCCTAGGCATGAATGGGGTTTTCTGCCCCTCTGTTGAAACTTGTGTTTGGGGTAAAACTGAGCTGATTGCCCAAGCATTGTGAAGTCAGGGCGCGAAGCCCAAATCCTTTAAATATTGTAACTACCCTTTTGACTTGCCACTTTGTACCTGCCATGCTTGTTATTTCTTTATTTTGAAAAGAAAATATAACCTTGTTAAATTTTAAATTAATTTTACTTTCGTAGCTTGAGACCCGTTCACACCCGCACCTTCTTTCACCTCTACCTACCGCTAAAACACGGTAACAATTATTATTATTATTATTATTATTATTATTATTATTATTATTATTATTATTATTATTATTATTATTATTATTACCATTGTTGTTGTTCTTTCTTCGTTATGCCCGATTACAGAGCGCGTTGGAATTTGTTAGCTTGATGATGGTTTTCCTTTCTTCTTCTCCTCCTCCCAAAATCTCCTCATGAACTCTCTATGCTGTTTCTTGCGTTCTTCCGTCCATTGCTTCCCTGTGATTCTTTTAGCCTTTTCCTTGAACGTGTGCGTTGCAACCAGATTCCCAAAAGTCTTGCGATCCCTGATGATATCTCCTGCTTTATTTCCTCTAACCAGCTTATTTTGACCCTCTTTGATTTAATTATACCAAGCAGGTTTTTTGCATTTCTGGTGTGGTCCATTCTACAGATGTGGCCATAGAAATTCAATCGTCTCCTGCGAACGGTATCGGTGAACTTGTCGATTGCTTTGTACATATCTACAGTTTTCCTTTTGATCCATACACCATTTACATGAACGGGGCCATATATTATTATTATTATTATTATTATTATTATTATTATTATTATTATTATTATTATTATTATTATTATTATTATTATTATTATTATTATTATCACCAGTAGGACCACATGCTTTGAAGTCAGATTTTGGGACAGAATTCAAGCACTGTTAGGATAACAGGGAGGAACAGTCAACTTTAACTATGACACACATTTCCGTCACTTTTCTTCACTCCCCTCAGCCTATATATCAATATTTAGAGGGCCAGTTCCCGTAGTCAGAGAACATTACTTGTACTTCTGAAAGAAAGGCTATTGTGTTACTCTTTAAGGGCCCGGTACGTAGGTTTCTTTGGGGTGAGAAAGGCTTACAAAGTGAATATTTCAAAGCATATGATCCACTGGTGGCTGCTCTTTAAGGGTACAGAGTCACGTGCCCCCTAACCCCACCCTCTTATAAGATATGAGCTCTTTGATTTTCAGGTAGAAATTGAAATGAGGAAATAATCTAAGTGAAGGTATTTACGTCATCATGGCATACTGTACCCATCATCCATCGTCATCAAAATGGACCCCTAAAGCCGCGAGGTACGTTGTTGGGAAAGAAGCATCCAGTTTGGCATCATTACTTGAGGAGCATCCTGTGTCAACTTCACTTTTCGTTTCCATTGGGCAAGAGCTTTAAGGTTGGATTGTAATCTCTTTGGGCAGGAAATGAATCCAGATGTATAAGATTCTAGGGGAGAATTTCGGATTAATTCTAGTAAATCCGTAGCTAATTTCCAAAATACAATGATAATCCAAAGTATTTTAAAATTTGGATTGGCGCAGTGGAACGCCCAGTTAATTCGAATTATCATGATATCAGTTCTCTTCTGGCCAAATATAGGAGCATTGTGTTAGACCGCGGGAAAATTCTTACCGACCGTAAGCCGCACGCGTGTTTCGTCACAGTGGGGGAGAATTATTTATCCGATCCCCGCTTCAGCACTTTACACCTTTCAGAGGCAAAATAAAACTATGAAATCAGGAGATTCGTATTCCCCGAACTCTTATGAACATTATGAATATCAAGAACATATGAAACCGATGGGATAACAGAGTTTTCTAATGTGATGCAACATTTATACCATTTCCTCGCGCCAATACGCAAGCATGTACTAGGATTGCCAACAGAGAATCAAGCATTCTATCACTGGCAGATCGAGAGTTAAGACATGCGTTTCATATTGGTCCTTTATTTGTGTGCGGACCGTATTGAATACTCAAGACTGGTCGTGGTAAGGATAAATACCAGCCTAGAAGGATTATGGTAAGAACTGGTGGAGTGTGAAATGAAATACATACTCACATTCGTGTGAACATAAAATTTGTCATGTAGCCTATTTGACGGGGGTGAAACAGTGTAATATCAAAGGCATATCTCGGTACGCGAATTACAGCATATTCCTATTTCCTATTAAATTTGTCGGATGGCATAAATATTGAAGTGTGAATAATAAGTGAATAAATGATGTGTTATTAGTGTACAATATTATATATATATCTCTTATAAATGTAAGAATATCCGCCAAAAAACGTGTGAAATAACACTGAAGATTCACAAATAGTTATTAAGCATAAAATTTTCACATTGAAGAATGTAGGAAATAAAATGGAACAATGTTATTAATTAAGAATCTCCAAGAAGAAAGGTGTGACTTGTGCATAATGTGTGTGAACATGACGCGTTAAGCCCTAGTAAAGCGTTAGGTGAACGGCAGTGTCTGACGACATGCCATTGTTCAGCAAAAATCCAGGTGGTTGACATGATTTGTATTCTCTAAAGGGTATTCTGCATCGTTATATTCTGTGTAAGTAAGGACCAAAGTTTCAGGCCGATATATTGTTGTTTTCCTGTGCTTTTGTGTAAATATTTGGTCCTGTGTGGTAAAAAGATGTTTTTCGTCTGGTCAGTAGTGAGAAGTTTGCGCAAATTTTATGTTAAAATCCCAGAGTTTTAGATAATTATTTTAAACTGGATTAAGGATGTACGGATAAAGATCAGTTTTCTGCCAGTTTTGTCGTTAAGGAATTAATACGTCAAGGTTTCTGTGTCGAATTAGTAATGTGTAAATGTAGTTGAGTGTTGGTAAACTTTTTTGTAGATATCGGATAGAGATACTGTCATATCCAAATTAAGTCAAGATCTGTGTGTTGTATATTTTCCTGTCATTTGATGTTTGATATTTGTTAGAAGTTTATTTCAGCGCTTTACGTAGTTTCAGTACGATGACGAATCCGTGAAAAAATCCACGATGTAAAAATATAAATGAAGTTAAAAAAGCCCATATAAATATGTGTAAGAAATTACTCTGAGATAAAATAGACATCAAATAGCAATGCCTGATGAAGGGACGAACCAGTAGGGCCAGTGTCAAATATATGAGTGGACTTGTATTACAGGATGATGTGATACCTTGAGGGAATAATAGCGACTGGATTCCGGGATGATGTGATGCCCCGAGGGAATAGTGTGTTAGAATGTCATGAAAGGCATTTACAATGTTCAGGGATCAAAAACGGTTCGATTCGAGGAATTATGTGATCTCATGAGATTAGCTGTTGTGAGAAATAAATTCATTTGGAATTAGTATATATATAAAATCTGGCTTGTTTCAAAGTGATTCTTCACATGTAAAGTTACCGCAGCTATAAAATGACATATGTTAGCCGGCTAGGAGCGAGGTCCGGTAAGCCGTTAGACCGAAGGGATGAAGGACACTGCAGCCCGTTATCAGACGACTGTCTGGGATATTTAATAATAATAATAATAATAATAATAATAATAATAATAATAATAATAATAATAATAATAATAAACCTCGTAAATGATAGATACTGGATTAATGTTCTTTCAGATACGGGATGGATTGTTGCGGGGAATCCTGACACATTTAGTTTGTTGTGGCAATAAGTTATTACGGAGTGTTGTGGCAAATTTATAGAATAGTAAAGGTAACTTTGACGGCGCTCATCCGTCACGCACTAAAATTTAGGATTTGTGGCTTAGATATTAGATGGGATCGGTTCTTTCTATGTTATGGACCTTTATGTTATCTGAGTAGTACGGCAGTGGTCTGTTAAATCGTATGGAATGCGGCTAGACTCATACCTGTTTTTGTTAGTTTGTTATGAGATCACACTGATATTTGTTGTAAATAATGTTAACATTTTAGGGTTAAAGGGACGTAACGATGCAGAATGATTTTGTCATACCTTGTCCATACCTTGTAATAGCAAAGAATCAACATCCGTACAGTGGATAGATCACTAGTAAATTATTATGAATTTAATTTAGATATTCAGCTCAGTCAGCAATGATCAGTACTCAGTTTATTTTCAGTGTTAATCATTAGTCAAATTATATGTTCATCTCAGTCTGCATTAATCAGTGGTTGGTTTTGTTTCCATGGATGATTATTAGTCAGTGTTTAGTTGTTTTAGTGACAGTCATGAGTTCAATTAGATGGTTGGCTCAGTGTGCAAGGACCAGTGGTTACTTTAATTCAGTGATAGTTAACATTTTGTCGATGACCATTACACGTTCAGTTCAATCTGCAATGATAGTGCCTTAGCTGTTCTTGTGGGTCTTGATCACCGAAGTTAAATGTTCAAGATATAGTTTTATTTTGTTTGTGATAGTACTGACCATAGTTTTCGAGCAGTACACTTCTTCGATGGTCATGGTTATGGTGGTGATTACTAAAACACACAAGAAATCTTCCTTCTATGTGAGTGAGATATTTCATCTTTGTTTCCTACCACAGTGGTGGTAATGATTATCGTAATGGATTATGTTGTTCCACATTTTGATGAAGACCATTTTGTTTAATATATGTTCACGTTAATTTCTATTGATAACCTGTTGATGTTTATTACAACACCGTCCGTTGACGTTAATCATTTCATTTATTTTTCTTTGTTGGTACCGTTCATAAACGTTCGGATTAAATCAATTTCATTATTATTCAGTGAGGCGATAAGATTATTGGTTTATTCATTTAAAATTAGTCTATTACAAAACAATATAATCTGCAAGTTAGTTGTGTGTCAACTTAAATGTAAACTCAAGTTTTCTTATTTGATAAATATTGGAGTCCAGCAGAATAGTATTCTATATAATATAAAATAATTAATTATTTAACTCGATTTCTGGGTGTGTGGATGTGACAAAATGTGGTACGATCATGTAGTTTTACAGAGAGATCAGGGATTGATAATACTGAATTTTGGAGCACCATGCCGTGCCAAGTATCAAGTTAACCTATGAAGTAAATTCCTTTATTGTGTATAAACAATCGGTTTAAATATAGCTGGAGGTTGTTTCGGTTCGATTATGGGTCCGTTCGGTGACTGATGATATCCTATGTGTAGGAACCTGCGTTTTTCGCGTTTGCGATAACACCGAGTTTTTAAAAATATTCCCTGAAATGCCTGGGAAACACTTACCTATACTTATCGTTGTTAACAGTTCGAAAATCAGACAACTTTATTTCGCGAAATAAAACGAAATGCGACAATAACGCGAATATCAAATTCATCAATTTTATGTGCATAATAATGCGAATTAACGGTGTTTGCCTTCTTATAAAGGTTTTTCCACCGCCAGAATAAGCAATCGTGTCCATCATAGTCTTACAAACCGGGCGAGTTGGCCGTGATGTTAGGAGCGCGCAGTTGTGAGCTTGCATCCGGGAGATAGTGGGTTCGAACCCCACTTTTAGCAGCCCTGAAACGGTTTTCCGTGGTTTCCTATTTTCACACGAGGAAAATGCTGGGGTGTACCTTAACTAAGGCTACAGACGCCTCCTTCCCATTCCTAGACCTTTCCTATCCCATCGTCGCTATACCAACTCGATAGCTGCAGTCGCTTAAGTGCGGCCAGTGTCCAGTATTCGGGAGATAGTAGGTTCGAACCCCACTGTCGGCAGCCCTGAAAATGGTTTTCCGTGGTTTCCAATTTTTACACCAGGCAAATGCTGGGGCTGTACCTTAATTAAGGCCACGGCCGCTTCCTTCCCACTCCTAGCCCTTCCTTGTCCCATCGTCGCCATAAGACCTATCTGTGTCGGTGCGACGTAAAACAACTAGCAAAAAAAAAAAAAATAATGGCATCGTCGCTGTAAGACCTATCTATGTCAGTGGGACGTAAAGCAAATAGTATAAAAATAAAGTCTTACAAGGTCAACTTGTTCTCTCACTCAGCTCGACTCATGCGCGTACGTCGTTCTGCTTAAGAATTTTCTCTCTGTGTTCTGTTACGGCTAGTATTGTGTTTTTAAAATATCAAAATATGATAGTAAAACGATCAAAAATAACGCGAAACTCTTCAAAAATAACCCCGATTTCTACCAAAATATAAAACGAAAAACGCAGGTCGCTACCTGTGTGGTATTATATAGTCGGTGGATAACCTTAGTTAAAAAAAATCGGAGTCCGTTTGCGGAAACTGAATCTTCTCGGACCAAGTGAATCGACCAACGGCGTTACTTGTAATCCGATAGTAATTTTCAGGTTTTCTCTTTTCTTTTATTAATTACTGAATTATATTCGAGCAGTGTCAATTTACGTTAACTTAACTCAATAACAATAAAATCATTTTTCTGAAGTCTTCATTTTATCCACATTTATGTCAAATTTCCGTCAGCTGTTTCATTAATGTCAATAATTTTTTGTTGTTTGATGCCTCACATCTATTGAATTCAGCATTCAATTTTTTATAATAAATCCATTTTAGCCCACTTTTTGAATATTATTTCAAGGAATAATTAGATTTTCTTTATGCTACCCGCCGATTTATGTCAACAAGTGACTGAAGTAAACGGAACCCCTTGAG
Organism: Anabrus simplex; assembly: GCF_040414725.1. Lineage (NCBI taxonomy): Eukaryota > Metazoa > Arthropoda > Insecta > Orthoptera > Tettigoniidae > Anabrus > Anabrus simplex. The sequence continues at coordinate 89,337,428 of NC_090269.1, read as the reverse complement.
ACCGGAAGAGTCTACATTTACAAGAGCTAGAGGCAGACAATCGGTAAGCAAGGGTGCAGTACATACAGCCAGCTTCAATTTTGCTAGTCACAGTGGTAAATGCAGCAGCCGGGCATAACCCCTCTGTGACTGAAGGTGCAATGTATAAGGAAACCTTTTCGCTACCTTGCCGCTGGGCTTGTAGACGAGGGAAACACTGTAAACATTACAGGAACCTCGGTCACAAACTCGAGGTGTCCGGAACTCACTGCTAGCACTGTGGGGAACGGCAGTTTGGGGGTTTAATTCTGTGTTTATTATTTAATTATTTATACAGTTAGCGTATTCAGCTGACTATTTACTATATAACGTACTTTCTCGACTGCATTGCAGTTCGTATTTCTGTGTATTCATAACACTGCTGTAAAGTTGAACGACCAAGAGGAGGATAATGATGATGATGATGATTGATGATGATGATCTCAGGCTGAGTACTTCAGAACGGTAGAGCGCTGCCCTTCTTAGCTCAAGTTGGCATGTTCAAACCCGGCTCAGTCAGGGTAATATCTGAAGGTGCTCAAATACGTCATCCTCGTGTCCGTATATTTACTGGCGCGTAAAAGAACTCGTGCAGGACAAAATTCCGACACTTTAGCGTCTCTGAAAACCGTAAATTTTCAGTGGTAAGAAGGTAAGAAAACGGTAAGAATTTATTTATTTATTTATTTATTTATTTATTTATTTATTTATTTATTTATTTATTTATTTATTTATTCTCTCGTCTGTGTGGCCCCCCTCAATTCATATTTCACGAGCCTCCACTAATATGATCTGTTTTGAGATTGATTATTCCAAGTTAGTTACCACCGACCAGAATGATGTGATAGTGTACCAGACTCTGTATTCAGGAGACTAGTGGGTTCAGATGCTACCATCGGCTCCCCTGAAAATTAGATTTCTCTGGTTTCCCATTTTCACTCCGAGGTAAATGCCAGGATAGTTCCTACTCATAGGCCACGGCCGATTCCTTGCACCTCCTTACCCAATTTCATTCACCAACATTTATTTCATCTCAATTATCGCCTTAATTGAAATTAGTGACAGGAAGAGCATCCGGCCGTATAAAATCATCTTACCTTATCCCTGACCCCGAATGAGGAAACGTAGCAATGGGTAGATATGTATACCAGGTTAACTAACATATCGAAATAGAAAGCATTTTGCATTCACATAACAAAATAGTCCGTAGCGCAAAACAAAAAGAGGGACTCAAAACTTTATGTTCCGATATTCTTTGAAAAATCAATGGCTTGGCCGCCTAAATATCAATTCGAACCCATTTTGTGGGAAACCGTTCGAAACCTGTCAATGAGTTCTAACTTGTAGAACAAAACTCCTAGAGTGTTCTACAAATCTTACGGACAAAGCTGTCAAAGGGTCGGAAACTTGAAAATTTCTTAATTTTCTTCATTTGTATTTATGAATGTAAATTTCAACGCATGGTGTCTATAGCACAGGATAATCTTTGGCCCGACGTAATCGTACCACTTTGGAAGACTGAGGACAACTAGAGCAAAAAGTACATGGTGTTCGAAATCTAGAAAAATAACATGTCCTGACTGATTGACAGATTCATCATCGCCAAGCCAAAACTACTGAACATAAGAAGTGAAATTTTGTAGGTACATTTGTATTACAATGTAGGTGCTCACTAAGGGACGATTTTCGGATATTCCGTCGCTAAGGGGATGAATAGTGGGGTGAATTTAAAAATGTGTGAATGTATATCTCAAAAACTTAACAGTTTAAAGACGTGAAAATTGGTATTTGGAATCTTCTTTAAAAATAAGGAAACACGTAATTTTTTTGAAAATCTTAAGAGCGAGTGAACTGGAGTCACAAATAAGGTGAATTTTTAAAATGAGTATATCTACGATATATCTCAAAAACGTAACATGATACAGACGTGAAAATTTGGTATTTGGAATCTTCTTTAAAAATAAGGAAACACGTAATTTTTGTTTTCGGGAAATACCCCTAAGGGGTGTGAAGAAAGGTGAAAAACGGGTTTAGTACCTTTTATGAGGATACTTATATATCATAAACTGAAGATGTTGCAGTCTTGAAAATTGGTATTTGAAATCTTCTTTAAAAAGAAAAACGTATTTCTTTGTTTTTGGAAAATCTTCTTAAGAGGGGGTAAACAGGAGGCACAAATGAGGTGAATTTTTAAAATGAGTATATCTACGATATATCTCAAAAAAGTAACATGATACAGACGTGAAAAACTGGTATTTGGAATCTCCTTTAAAAATAATGAACCAATTATTTTTGTTTTTGGAAAATTCACTTAAGGGGCTTGTAAAAAGAACTGAGAAGTGAGTTTAACGCTTTTTATGAGGATACGCATATCTCAAGAAATGAAGAAGTTTGTATTTGGAATCTTCTTTAAAAATAAGGAAACACGTATCCTTTTGTTTTCGGAAAATTCACTTAAGGGGGTGGGTTGGGTGAAAACGACTGAGAGAAAAGAAAAGAAATCAAAAGAAGGTGTTGAATTATTTTTATGAGGACACTTCTATATCAAATACTGAAGATGTTATAGACGTGAAAATTGGCATTTGAATCTCCTGTAAAAGTAAAGGAACACGCATAATTTGTTTTTTAAAGATCCACTTAAGGGGAAGTGTTAAAGGGGGTGAATGTTTAAAATGAGCATATCTACAGTACATCAAAAGAACTTACCACATATTGCACACATGAAAATTTGTATTTTTGACCTCTTTTAAAATTAAGTAACACGTACTTTTTTTGTTTTAGGGAAATAAATTGCGGGGGGGGGGTAATATGACTGAAAAAGGGTTGATTTTTTTAAGGATGATGGTATATACAAAACTGAAGATATTACAGACGTAAAAATTGGTATTTGGAATCTAATTTTAAAACAAAGAAGCACGTATCTTTTGTTTTCGGAAAATCCAATTGGGGGGGGGATAAATTAATTGAAAAATGAGTTGAATTCTTTGTTTGAGAGAACTTATACCTCGAAAACGAAGGATGTTTCGCACGAGAAAATTGGTATTTGGAATCTCCTTTAAAAGTAAAGAGACACGTATTTTGGGGCGGGGGAGTTGGGTGGAATCAACTTAAGGGGATGTAAAATGAGTTGAATTATTTTTATGAGGATACGAATAAGAAGTAGACTTAAAACATTACACCCCTAAGGGGATTTTGTCTGGGTAGTGAAGAATGATGAAATTAATATTAATTTATATGAAACCGTTTGAATTATGAATTTCAAATTTCAAATGATATCCTAGGCGTTAAATAACAGAAGTTTTGAAACAAATTTAACCGCTCAGAGAGTTAATGGGGGTTAAGATCCGAAAAAAGATATATTTGTTCCTTTCTCCGAAACGGCTTAACGTACGAAATCAAAATTCCAATTCCAAATCTTAGGTGTGAAGTAGGATATTTTTAACGTTCAGACTCTAAAGTGTTAAATGAGGGTAGCTCCTTAAACTAAATTAATCATCCCACCAAAAGAGACGTACAAAATTGTAATTTTACGAGAAGGGTGTTGTTTTACTTCCTAGGTGTAAAATATCGTATACTTGAAAATATTTCTCCCCTAAGGAGTTTAGATGGTGGTTGACCCTTAAAACCACAATATCCATTCTTCCGAAAACCCATCCGGCACTAACTCATTTCTTCTTTTTGATGAAGTTTGGTCTTCTATACTCTAGATGTTAGTAAATATGTAAGAATTTTCACCCCTTAAGAAGTATTTATTCCTCCATTACTATCGACATGCAAAATCAAAATTTCCGAGGTTGGTCGCTTTTGCATCCCAGATTTTAAATGAAATAGGATTTAAAACATTCATTCTTTCGTATGGTGTTCAAATGAGTGTTCGATCAGAAAATAAATAATCATTCCCCAAAACGTTTTACGTACGAACTGAGGACGTATTTTACAGGCTTAGCTGACAATTTACTCCCCAAAATTTAAACTTTGAATAATAATGTTCAGTTTAAACCCGTAGCGAAGCACGGGTATCCTGCTAGTTATTAAATATATTCTCTGGCTATTTAATTAGTCGTCCATTTCGCTACATGTCCAGGCAGGTAATTTAACAGTGAATAAAACTAATAACTAAACATCATTAAATATAAAATCAGTTGATAGTTTGTTTATATCATTTTACTTATATATTACCCGATAAGATTCAATTTTTGTCTTACTGAAGTGATCATTAGCCACCTAAGTATGAAATTGTGTTCTATTGTCTTCCATTTCATCGAACAGAGTCTTGAGTCATCCGACGTTGTCTCCAAAACTCAGCGGGAAGTTCTTCTTCTTCCCCACCCGTCTTTTGTTCTTTTTCTTGTAGAATATTCATTTTAGTCCACTTGGTGAGCATCATTTTAATACCAACAACAAATTAGTTAGCTTATTCACTGTGAAAGGTCCCGGATACACAATTCACCCGACTTACCCTGCATTATTTTTAAACTACCTTCTCCCCCAATCAGGTAGTATGATTATATCCAGGGTATCGCCTTCACCGTTCGGATATTATATCGTAGCTGTTTATAGTGCCCTGGTCATGTTACTTGAATGTTACAGAGGTTTCAGGGGTGGTAAAAATCTGTTCGGATTTGTAGCCCTGAAGGTGTAGTGGGTTTGTTAATCAAGATTTATTGTGATGATCCTGAAAACGATTAATCAAAATATCCCAAATTTCATCGAATTCAATATAGGTGAGTACTATCGGCAGTGAAAATAGTTTGTTAATGTAGAAGCAGTCTAGGGAATTACTAATATCACATTCCTAACGTGTATTTTCTTATAGTAATTCTTAATGTCCAAAATATAAATCTAACCTACCAGAAAATATTTCTTCTTGCTAATTACAGCATACAGTTTGATTTTACTTAGATCTTGTGTCTGATTTCCTACGGTCGACCATTTGAAGGTCTGCGCTGTAGCATCTGAGTTGAGGCAGTAGAGCAGCCACTTCTCTGATGCTGTGCGCATATGTGTTATAAGCTGTAAAAAAGAAGCTCTCATTATGCTCTCTGTGTTTGAGAGAGAGAACGGGCACTCACCGAAATTTTGACCACGTTCGATGTTGCTTAACGGTGTGTGACTGTGTGCAATTGGTACCATCACACTAGACCAGTGATGAATTGATCTCTCGTTGTCAACTACCGTTTATTTGGGTGAACCGTCACCCTTTCAACAAGAGAGTATCTCGTAAGAATTAAACATTTTGAAAATTTCAACCGTCTCGGTTTTCCACTTATTTCCAGTGCGACGCCTGAGATTACTTACCAGTTTCTACTTATCGTGTAGGTGTTTGTGGTGGTGTAATTTGAAGTCCAGTACACTGGGTAAGTACTGATATGTTCTCTTTGTTTGCCTAGTACGGTCTGAGTTTCCCTGATTGCCTTCTCAATAAAGTGCGGTCTGTCAAGGATGTGACAATATCATGTAATATATCTATAATTGATAATAATTCAAGGTTGATTGTACAGTAAACTGGAATTGTATTACTGTTTTGAGAAAAACATATTTACCTTAATAGTGTTCTATGGCTGATATATGATGGTAGAAAATTAATATGTTTTATGTTTCCACCTTCCATCTCTCGCTCTGCTTTCACTTTACATTCAGGTTAATAACAATAATGTACCACTTTAACACAGACGTAATTGCAGTCGTTTCCTTTATCTCAGGAGATGTGTTGGCGAAGACGCCACTCTGCATCCTATTGTAACCGCCGTAGGATCTGTTCTCACATTCTGGCAAGCAGCATGATTCATTTGCGGAAGAACGTAATGTCTTATGGCATTTTTTGTGAGAGACCTGTGTTTTTATGTTGCTTTATAGAAAGAAATCTACTGGTGTGATATCAGGCAAACCAGGAGGCCAGAATATAGGCCCGCTGGGGCCAATCGAACTCCATGGATAGGTAATATGCAGAAAAGCCTGAACCATGGAGATCATAATGTGCCGATGCACCATCTGTCTCTAACCAGAGATGTGTCTCCAGCTATAGCCTGTCATATAAAATGACGTCAGCCATTAGACGAGTCTGCAGGAAGTTAAAGAAACGTTATCAGCTGATATCGTCTTCCATGAAGACAAGATGATCCCCTAAGATATCAGTCCATGCTGAAGGAATCAGTCAGGATTGAGATTTGCCCAGTACACGATGTTGTGCCGGTTTACCCCGCCAGAATTGGTTAAGGTATTTTATTCTGATCAAAGAGCTTGATGGATGAAATCTGGTTGATTTTTGGAGACAGCATATCATTGTATTGCAATAGGTTATTATGTTTTGAAAACCCATTTCTCTAACGCTTAATCCAACTGAAGTTTGTGTGGGTAACACTTCCTTGCATGGGATATTCGATGAATGGAAACCTTGTCGACTGCGACTTGTCTGATGCTCACATGTGGGTTTTCACGAGATAATGCCAGAACATCTACTTGAAATCCATCCATAATTGACCCAATCCTAGGAGCACGGATTGGTCGAAGAGTTCTGTTCGTCCCTAGTCTCACAACAGTTCATCGCAAGCCATGGCGCGAAGAAAAACGACTTCGCGGAAACTGTTGTTGATGCAGTGTTCGTGTAGCAGTTTGACATTTGGGATCACCAACTATTCCTATCATGGCGCTGTGAATTTCTCGTTTGTGTACATTTTGGTCATCTCACTGCTGTAAGTTGTCCTCGAACCATCGGATTTAAAACCGACGAGAATATTTTGGAAAGGTTATTATCTAGATTAATAAGGCGATTTTTATCAGAACACCCGGAGTTATTCCATAATTAGGTAGATATACTTATGTATCACAGTTTTAAAACCCTGTAGGCGAGAAAGAGATTCGAATCCGTGACGACCTCTGCTTCAGGAACTGGACACCTTATCGCGTACTTTCAAGGAGGTATATCACGATAGTATTTGCACGACCATGGATAGTATAAACACGGAAATACCCAATAGAAGGTCGTAGCAACACGTGGAAGATACTGGGGCCCACCAAGGTCAGGTGGATAAAGAATAAATAATTTACTACTAAATAAAATAAGTTAATACTGACTAAAATAAAACAACAGACTTAAGTTAAACAGGAACTTTAATAATAGGAAAGAAAAGGTTGACACAAATCAAATAATAAGTCCTGCATATAAGGCACAGGGAGGATTAAATTAAATTGGAACCCTTGGACACCGAGTTAGATTCAAATTAAAATCAAAAGAAACTGCTTTCACTATTCAAATCGTAGGATAAATCTGGAAAATATTTCAGGGTAAATTAGGAAACGTAGTACTTAAAGAAAGTTCCAACCCTAAAATCTTGGTTTGATTACACTATGGTAGTAGAGTAGAAAAATGCTTTTCTATGACTACTTCAGAAGTTCATCAACATAAATCAGAAAAGCCAAGTTACAGATCCCCAAAAAGCACCAAGAGCAGATCAGGCGAGCGTAATTAAAATAAAACGAGAAATTAGAAATAAAAGCCACCAAGTAAACTAATTATTTAGTTTAAAATGTTAATACTTTAGAACACCAAGAACGGCAGAAATACGAAGCACAAACTCCAATTCACATACCCAACCAGAACAAAAAACACTCAACTCACGTCATATGTCCACCAGCAACAGTCGTATCAGACGTCAAATGTCAAAATATAATAATTACATTCACCAACCATGGGTTGTGAATGTAACCAAGGTAACCGGTCACATGACCAAGAAAATGGCTACCCTTACAAGATAATCAACCAAAGCTAGAACCAGTCATTTGAAAACAATTTTTCTACTCGTACATTCTCCATTTTCACACAATGCTTCGTATAGTAAGATATCAAAGATTTTCCAGACAGGATTAATGCATAATACCTCCTTTTAAAATTAAGACGTACTCTCGAAGGTATAGTAGAAGTATGGAGACGAACTTGTCACAAAATCATTGAATACATTAATTTTCGTATTAAAAGAACATCTCTAGAGTGGTTAAAAACCCAAAATCATTCTATGAATAATTACATAAAAGCCCCACGAAAGTTTATAACCTATTCACAATAAAGATAACCAGAAATTCAGTCTCTTTGGTTAATCGAATTTTTCACTAACAGTGATAATTGAATTTTACTTAGTACAATTTAGGTGTAGATATACCCGACGACACGGAACAGTTCGCTGATAATTACTGTTATCACATCCATATACTTCCACGATCAAAACGAAGAGTAGTTACTTACAGTTTCCCAAGTTGACAAATAAAATACATCAAAACCGACTGGTGACTATCACCACACGGCGATAGAATTACCCCGGATCAAAAGGGTACATTTTCCTCCTTTTTTTCCTCTGCTAATACGTAATTTACAGATCCAACAGCAAGAGCAAGATTTTTCTTATTCTATCCTCCATTCAGGGAAAAAAAAAGAAAAAACAGATGATGACCGAAAATATTGTCGTTGTGTACAGGAACAATGCAGTACAAGTTAAGTTGGGTACATGCTACAAGAGGGCAGCACAATACATGTCTTGAAGTTCACTGGAGGCTACTGCCTGCGGGAGGCACCAGTAATACTAGCACTTTGCAGAATGATAATGTGGCTTATTTTAAATGCCCTTAAACTGTCCAATTTCCGTCAGAACCCTAACCACTGGTACATGAAGAACAGTTTCGGATATGTGGATTCCTACCGAACAGACAATCTCGAAATTTCCGATTCAGAACGGACGGTACAGTAGTAGTAGTAGTAGTAGTAGTAGTAGTAGTAGTAGTAGTAGTAGTAGTAGTAATTGTTGTTGTTGCTTGCAAATGGTTTAACGTCGCACTAACTCATCGAAGGTTTTCGGCGATGCAATATTTCCAACGGGTTATGATTGAGAAGGAAATGGCCGACGGTGGGATTCGAATCGACCAACCCCCAAATGCGGGCTCACAGCTGCGCGACCTTAACAGCAAGGCCAACTCGCTCGTTCTTCTTCTTATTATTATTACTATTATCCAATGGATAATCATGAGTTCATTGTGTAAGACAGAGTGGGTATAAATTACTCTACGGAGTGAATCGGCAGCGTGGTACGCGTTGCGCAGCTTTAACCCAGCATTTGGGATACGGTGGGTACGACACACAACCTTCGATAACCATGGAGGTGATTTTCTGTGGTTTTCCATTTTCACACGAGGCAAATGCTGGGACTGTAATTAAGTTAAAATCATGGCCGTTTCCTTTCTAAACGTAGCCCTTTCCTAGCTCATCGTCCGTCACCGAAAACCTATTTGAGTCAGTCTGATGTTAAATCGCTAGCAATAATATTAATAATAGTAAGAAGGGTAGTTATTTGTAAATATGGCAGTTCAAGGGATATTATATGCAATGAGACATCTGTGCAATAATGCACGGGTGAACTCCTAAAAGAACAAATTTGCATTCCAGCCTTTACGTACTGGACTTGATACTCCCGAAGCGAACATTAACATTTAACAAAATGAAATGTGAGTACTTGAGACGTGCTGAGAATCTCAAGATCACGGAGCATGTTCCCCATGATAAAGTCCGTTTTTTGGTATACGACATAAACGTGGAAGGATATAATGAAGAGCTTCTTGTAGGCTGTCCGTGACATGTGCTCCTCTCCAAGAATACCAGATGAAACAAGGAATTTTCCCCAAAAATGTAATGTCATGCTTATTTGTATGCTCGACTTGTGGGTGTGGCCGTTAAGGCGTCAGTGGTTAGCAGGTTCGAGTCCCTTGAGTGGTAAGAATTCATCAGCAAGGATGCTGGCCAGCTTTGTAGGAGAGGTGGTTTTATCCAATTTCTAACCACTATACTGTATTATGTGGCAAAATCCTGGATTCAATTCGAAACCGTCCTCCGGGGGTGAAATGCGAGAGACTGTCACAGTAAATGAAATGGCGTATGGCTTTTAGTGCCGGGAGTGTCCGAGGACATGTTCGGCTCGCCAGGTGCAGGTCTTTTGATTCGACTCCCGTAGGCGACCTGCGCGTCGTGATGAAGATGAAATTATGATGAAGACGACACAAACACCCAGCCCTCGTGCCAGCGAAATTAACCAATGATCGTTAAAATTTCCGACCCTACCGGGAATCGAACTCGGGACCCCTGTGGCCAAAGGCCAGCACGCTAACCGTTTAGCCATGGAGCCGGACACTGTCACAGTGAATTGGCGGAAGCCCTTGGGAATAATACCCTCCCCTACTTTACAGCAGCATGGTGGGTGGGAACGTTTCAGCAAGGACATGTGGCAACCGGTGTTCAGAAATTCTTGGAATGACCTGTCAATATGCGGATCGACGTGGGACGTGCCGTCGTCGAGCAGCTCCTGGAGGATAACAGATGATGGACGCTACTGGAGTTGGAGAGAGCAAGCGGCATCGAGAAACGCTACATCCACAGGATATTGTGGACAGAGCTGCAACTACACAAAATCGCATCGCGGCGGGTAGAGCATGCATTGACGGAAGTTCAACGGTGGATGCGGTATGAAACACGTTACGACCACCTAGCACGCTTGCAACAGGACAGCGACCACTTGCAATATCCTGTGGATGGTGCGATTTTCGATGCCACTTGCCCTCTATAACTCCAGTAGCGTTCATCGTCTGCCTTCCTAGAGCAGCTGCTCGATGACGGCACGGTCCGCACACGCACAGGTCGTCCCGCGCGTTTCTTATCACCTGTTACTACACGTCCTTGTTGAATCTTTACTACCAACCATGCTACGGTACGGTATGGGAGGACATTATTCACAAGAGCCTCCATCAATTCACTGTGGCATTCTTTCGCATTTCTCGCCCGGAGAACGGCTATTTTGATGTATGCGCGCTGCTCAACAGGAGTTACTTCCATCTCGCACGACGCTCGCCACACAACTGTTTCCACAGCGCTCTGTGTGCTACTACCACTAATCACAGAGCAATGTCTTCTTGTGAATACACACTGTACCTGCATAGCTTCCACGCGACAAATAGCATTTTGTGATCCGCTTACATATCCTCAAGAAACACTAACTGCAATGACTTTTGCCCCAATCCTCGTGTGTAGTCGAATTTTCAATTAACTCAAAATAGTTTGAAATTCCCAAATTATTCTAGATACCATGGCTCCTTAGAACATGTCCAATATAGACTGTTATTTGGTACGAATTATATTTGCATCGTATTGTGGATGACATTCAACATGCTGTATGGGATGCGTTAGGTAATGTGTACTGAATATGAATTTGTAATGCCTAGAGCAGAACACACAATTCACGCAAACTTTTGATATGTTTAGAGTAATCGTGGTGTCACATAATTCTTATAGAAGCACAAAATAGCATACAAAAATAAATTACATTATAGAGACGTATTTTAACAGAAGATTGCACATGAAATCTGTATAACTGTGAGAAGTATTCCCTAATACCAAGAATATTGGTATATTCCATATGAGTACATACTAAAGAATATACATATGTCTAATTACCATTTATTAGGAAAGAAAGGGCTCAAATTAAGAAACATGCGGAGAATAATAATTAGGGTTCCTGTTTAATGACATTACAGGTGTATGTGCAGATTTTCGGTCAAAAGAAAGGAAAAGGAATTGTTTTAACAACTGAAATTAATTCATTAATATAGATTTTTGAATCTTCTAAATGCCTGTTTATACACTATTGTAATCGGACAATAGGAAAGAAACAGACAAATAGTTTAAAAAAATAAAGTGAATACCAATTAAAAGAATAAGAATGCTTGCTTTAACGCAGAATTAAAGAAGAAGGGGGCTACTTATATTTTCGACAATAAATAATCAATGAAACAATGATATTTTCGTAGTGGTACACATTCCTAAATTACATTTTTAAGGATTATGGGATGACATTTCATTTACACCGGCTTATCCCTTTAATTACGCACGTGCACTCCAGCTTTACGTTTTCTAGAATTGAAAGTGCTCCACACAATCCAAAATGATTAACTTCGAACTTTGCAAAAACGTGCACCTAGAGTATAATCTCGCTCATAATACTCAGTATTAATTTTTTAAATGTCGAATTTTCAAAATGTCTTGTAACAACGCATGGAAAATAACATGTCTTAAGAATTTATGCCGCTTTATAACAGGAATGATGCTGAATATATGAGATATTAATTAATAACCAATGTAATACTACAGATGATTCCATTAGACTTCTGTAGCTTAACAAAATAATTTCCAACCAGGCAATTCGCAAACTAATTTCTTAATTTAAACAATATTTGGAATTATTATCAATTAGTAGATTAGGTATCTAAAATTAACAAGAATAGCTTTACCTTTTACAGTACACGATATCACCTCGAATGGCCATATGCAAAGATACAGTTACGATAGCAATTATGATATCAATTAAACATATTTCACATAGTTCGTCGTGCCTGGAATTTACAGGTATGCATAGATGAGCTAAAAGAGAGCTGCATTGAGTTGAGGTTTTGAATTCGTTTCCTGTCACCATAAGACATTTTTGAAGACTCGTAATTCAATTAATAACTGGCCTTCGTAAAGTAGAAAAGGGAATCGATGTATGTTTTCTGAATTCAGTGGGTTAACATTGTCTTCTTGCAGAAAATGCGATGTGTTCCTTTATTTCAAAAAAAAAAGGGAACACGACGCAGGTTTCCACTAGTAACCTGGGGTGTTGACTCTGCTATTTTTATGCTCCTAAAGGGATACAAACCCTGGGAGAAAATGAAACAAAGAAAACAGGCTGAATCATTTTTTCATTTGTAGTTTTATCAATGAATGAATGAATACACTCCATGAATGCAAAACATTTTTAGAATAAAAGTTGGAATGAAAGTGAAGGAAAACTTAATTATGTACATATTATATATAGTAATATGCCGTTTGTTAAGTGAATGTTTATGCATGATATAGCATGCAAAATATATAGAAATCTCACCTCATATAAAGAAATGTAATTCTCATTAAACTGGCCACGTCGAATTTGTTTAAATCACCTTATATTGGTATGAACTGCAGAGATTTCAAATATAAATTTTTAGATCTGAAATTAAAAGATTCACTTGTTGAAGGGTTTAATATCAATATTATAATACGCAATCGTTGTTAAAATTTTAATTGGAAATACGTCCATGTCTTGAAGTTATGAAGGAGCCAATTGTACTGGTCGCTTCTGAAGTTCGCTTTCTGGAAAGTGGTATATGTGATTTCCTCTTGAATGCCACGGCCATCTGAGCTATTGTGGAGGGCAATAAGACCGAACACAAGAGAATGTGCGCAATTACGTCTCCATGGCCCTCCATACCGGGCATTGTAAACTTGAAAATAATGAGATATCTCCCGCGGTGTGAGGTGCATGGAGGAGGAGTTCAAGAATTCGAAGAAGTTGGCGAGAATGATGAAGTCTTTTATGAAAGAGACATGTACTTCTCGCACGTTCCAATAACTTGGTGATGAGCAGAGGGAACTGCCGTTAAGGAGGGACATTGAATTCCATACTACATATGAAGTCCTTCACGTAGCAGTATCCTGCTCCTTTGGCGGAGGTAATGCCTCACATTTTTACTTCAGTACTCCAATTGTTTTTCTGCCCAGAGTATCTAAATTGCATTGAAGCTGGAAAAGGCTCGTTTCGGAAGAATTATTTAACTATTATCGGTATGATTAGAGACATGTTATACATCAATACTGGGTTGTGCCAGTCGAGTGGCACGTTTACTGACATCACGACGAGGAAACCAAAGTTCAAACCCAGACCAATGCATGTGAGAATTTTGAAGTGAAAATTATTTACCTATTGTTCGAAATCTACAGTAACTCGAGATGCATGACTATGATAATGGTATCAGTAGTCAAGTAAAGCTTGCTTGCTTTGTACATTAGTATGTACTAACTATCAGTAAAGTCCGAAAGTTAGGCAAAATGCCCTTTTAATCCCCGTGGATATATCGAAATGTCAAATTGAAATTAACGTACTTCCGTGCATTAGGAAACGACAGGACCAATTATTATTTTGCCTTCTTTGCCTATTTTACCTTCAGCTACCTATTTGAAAGTTTAATCCCTCTTTGACTTGATATGGATACTTTCTGCTATTATTTATACGTTAAAATTAATCATTTTAATCATTCATACATAATACATACATCTTAATTTTAGCTGTGTTCTCTCGTCTAGATCTGTACCTATTATCTACAAGTCATTAGAAACTGAGTTTAAACATCGTCACCTTGTTCTCTCTCTACTTCTCTTCTTTTTCTTTGCTAGTTGCGTAACGTCGCACCGACACAGATAGGTCTTATGGCGACGATGGGACAGGAAAGGCCTAGGAATGGGAAGGAAACGGCCTTTGCCTTAATTAAGGTACAGCCCCAGCATTTGCCTGGTGTGAAAATGGGAAACCACGGAAAACCATCTTCAGAGCTGCCGACAGTGGGGTACGAACCCACTATCTCCCGGATGCGAGCTCACAGCTGCGCGCTCCTAACCGCACGGCCAACTCGCCCGCTCTACTTCTCTTACCCTCCATAACCGAGTACATTAATCTCCTAGGTAACTTATCCTCCTACTTTTATAGGAGAGATCCTCACTGGGACTATGTGTAAGTAGAGTAGCATCCTGCTTCGCACAATTTACTGAGCTGAGAACTTTTTAGGATTTTAAAATTAATCAGTGGAAATAAAATTCTAATATATTTATGGGAATAATAAAGGGAAAATTTTAATTTTTGTTTAACAGATAGCCTATGTTTAATATTTGTACAGAGAATATTCCCGTATTACATAAATCTCTGCTAAAAATCCCACTCCAGAAGACAACTTGTCAATAGGGTTGGTGGGTCCCGTACGTTCTATGTAACACTAAATACTAAAATGTGACGCAGGTTTGTGTTAAACAAGGTGATATTAAACGACTTATATTACCTTAATGCCAATTATCGTTATTTTAAATGGCCATTCTAATTATTTTACTGCCTGTTTCATAAGTGTTAAATGCGTATTTTCCTGCCTATCAAAAATAAATACTGAACTTGTGGTGGTATATAAACTTTTACTGGGTGACCATGCTAGCCTTTAGCGTTTAGGATTACCGAGCGAGTTGTTCGTGCGGCTAGGGGCGCGCATCTGTGAGCTTGCATTCGGGAGATAGTGGGTTCAACCCCCATTGTTGGCAGCCCTGAAAATGATTTTCCGTGGTTCCCCATTTTCACACCAGGCAAATGCTGTGGTTATACCTTACTTACGGCTACGACCACTTCCTTCCCACTCGTAGCCCTTTCATTTCCCGGCGTTGCCATAAGACCTATCTGTGTCAGTGCAACGTAAAGCCTATTGTAAGGTAAGGTTTAGTGAGCCATACTCTTACTGTAAGGTCCCGGTTAGATTACCAGCCGGATAAAGGATTTTTACCTTCATACGAGGACTGGTTCGGCATCCTCTCTGTGT